>NC_060168.1:34905515-34911074 GCF_021292245.1 Micropterus dolomieu | reverse complement strand
TCTAGCATTACGGAGGGCCTTCCTATAAGTTTTAAGACTATCTTGCCAAATTAAACGAGAATTTTCCAGTTTGGTGGAACGCCAATTCCTCTCAAGTTTCCGCGATATTTGCTTTAATTTGCGAGTTTCAGTATTATACCATGGAGCTAACCGTCTTTGTTTTAGTATTTTCTTTTTTAGAGGGGCTACAGAGTCGAGTGTCATTCGCAGCGAGCCTGCAGCACTATCAACAAGATGATCGATTTGGGAGGGACTGAAATTAGCATAGGAGTCCTCCGTTACTTTGTGATTAGATAATGTATTTAGAGCTGATGGAATCGCATCCTTAAATTTAGCTACAGCACTATCAGACAGACATCTTGTATAGAAATTTTTGCCCAATGGCGAGTAGTTCAGCAATACAAACTCAAAAGTTATCAAACAGTGGTCGGACAAAGAGGGATTCTGTGGGAACACCACTAAATGTTCAATTTCAATACCATACACCAAAACAAGGTCAAGGGTGTGGTTAAAACAGTGAGTCGGTTCATGAAAGAGAATTTTTATGAGGTTTTTATGCACAGCTCCTCTTTTGTTAACCTTTGATTTAAATAATTTCGATGGTCGGGGGGCAGACACCGTCACTATAGGATTTTCACTAAGTAACTCCTGAAATGGAGGAGCAGAGAAGTATGTTAAACTGCGACTCTGCCTCCTGGTCTCAACTCTGGGTTGTCATGGATTTGGTCCACTAATAAACCTGGCCAGATTTCTAGAAATGAGAGCTGCTCCTTCCCAAGTGGGATGGATGCCGTCTCTCCGAATCAGACCAGGTCTTCCCTAGAAAGTCTGCCAAAACTTTTGAACAACTATGAGATCTAACGGCAGTCACTAAAACGACGCCGCACATTTTAAACGCCAGTATGTGGATGCTGTCATACAGGTGTGTGACCGTGTGTGTGTGTGTGTGTGTGTGTGACCTCAGGAGCTGTATGATAACGGCTACAGCGAGCAGATGATGGAGGACGACGACTCCAGAACCAACCTGATAGTGAACTACCTGCCGCAGAGCATGAGCCAGGACGAGCTGCGGAGCCTGTTCAGCAGCGTCGGGGACGTCGAGTCCGCCAAGCTGATCCGGGACAAAGTGGCAGGTAACGGCCCCCGCAGTACTACTGCAGTACTACTGCAGTACTACTGTGCACCAGGCCTCAGTACTACTGCAGTACTACTGTGCACCAGGCCTCAGTACTACTGCAGTACTACTGTGCACCAGGCCCCAGTACTACTGCAGTACTGCAGAGCGGACAGTAGTATAGTAATGGTAATGTGTCGGAGGCCAGTTCATACAGGTACCACAGAACTACTGCGGTGTAGTAAGTGTGACCAGAACTACTGCAAAGTTTGGTTTCTGATACATTGTACTATAGTACTAATACTGCAAGTGAAAATGACTGGATGACTAGAACTGCTTTGTGGTAGTAGTAGCAGTAATCCTAGGCGTAGTAATCCGAGCTGCAGTATTTCCTGTGTACTTTCTCCAGCAGCTGTTTTTCTTTCAGAAGTTTTGTAATGTTTTTTTGTTTTTGTTTTGAATCTGTGTTTTTGAGACGATTCTGTGATTCTTTTCTTTTCTTCACTGCTGTAACCTTTATTATTTTCCACACCAGGTGTAGGGGCCACAGTCCGACTGTGGAACGGGTACGCGGGGCCACAGTCCGACTGTGGAACGGGTACGCGGGGCCACAGTCCGACTGTGGAACGGGTACGCGGGGCCACAGTCCGACTGTGGAACGGGTATTTGATGAAATCAGGGTTCAGTTTTCTTTGTATGTGTGACTTTAAACTTTAGCTGATTGATGAGCTGTTTGTTTTTTGTGTTTTTAATGTTCACCTGTTCACTTTATTTTTCAGGCTCTGAAATGTCTGTAGAGTTTTGTAAAGATGTACGAGAACCTTTCTGTTCTGAACAAGTCGAGGAAACTGCTGACTCATGAGTTCAGTTTCTGCACTGGGTTTTCCTTCAGAGTGAGCGCTCCTGTCAGTGATCGACTTCCCTTCTGCCGCAGAGAGCGCCGCTCGGTGGACGACAGGTGGACACGCTCACCTGAGGACGGGCCGAGGATTTTTATCGATTTTGTTATTTTAGGGGCTCTCTTCCTGTTTAGTGTTTCTCTCACTCTTTAATTTCAACTTTAGATCCTGTTTTTATTTTAACAAAGTTTAGTTTCCTGATTTATTTATAAAGCGTGTCCTGAAGTCATCCTGCAGCCTCTCTGTCACTGTCCTCCTCCCGTCCTCCTTTCCTCCTCCTTTCCTCCTGTCCTCCTCCTCCTGTCCTCCTCTTCCCGTCCTTCTCTTGTCCTCCTCTCCTCCTCCCGTCCTTTTCCTTTATTCCTCTTGTCCTCCTCTCCTCCTCCTGTCCTCCTCCTGTCCTCCCATCCTCCTCCCGTCCTTTTCCTTTACTCCTCTTGTCCTCCTCCTGGCCTCCCGTCCTCCTCTTGTCCTTCTCCCGTCCTCCTCTCCTTCTCCCGTCCTCCTCACGTCCTTCCTCCTCTCCTCCTCCCGTCCTTCTCTTGTCCTCCTCTCCTCTTCCTGTCCTTTTCCTTTATTCCTCTTGTCCTCCTCTCCTCCTCCTGTCCTCCTCCCATCCTTTTCCTTTACTCCTCTTGTCCTTCCTCCTGTCCTCATGTCCTCCTCACGTCCTCCTCTCCTCCTCCCGTCCTTCTCTTTTCCTCCTCTCCTCTTTCCGTCCTTTTCCTTTATTCCTCTTGTCCTCCTCCCGTCCTTTTCCTTTACTCCTCCCGTCCTTCCTCCTGGCCTCCCGTCCTTCCGTCCTTCCTCCTCCCGTCCTTCCTCCTGGCCTCCCGTCCTTCCTCCTGGCCTCCCGTCCTTCCTCCTGCCTCCCGTCCTTCCTCCTGGCCTCCCGTCCTTCTCTTCGCTCCTCCTGTCTTCCCGTCCTTCTCTTGTCCTCCTCTCCTCTTCCTGTCCTTTTCCTTTATTCCTCTTGTCCTCCTCTCCTCCTCCTGTCCTCCCGTCCTTTTCCTTTATTCCTCTTGTCCTCCTCTCCTCCTCCTGTCCTCCCGTCCTTTTCCTTTACTCCTCTTGTCCTCCTCCTGTCCTCCTCTCCTCCTCCTGTCCTCCCGTCCTTCTCTTGTCCTCCTCTCCTCCTCCCGTCCTCCTCATGTCCTCCTCACGTCCTTCCTCCTGTCCTCCTCCCCTCTTCCCGTCCTTTTCCTTTATTCCTCTTGTCCTCCTCTCGTCCTCCTCTCCTCCTCCCGTTCTCCTCACGTCCTCCTCTCCTCCTCCCGTTCTCCTCACGTCCTCCTCTCCTCCTCCCGTTCTCCTCACGTCCTCCTCTCCTCCTCACGTCCTCCTCTTGTCCTCCTCTCCTCCTCCCGTCCTCCTCCTGGCCTTCCGTCCTCCTCCTGTCTTCCCGTCCTCCTCCTGTCTTCCCGTCCTCCTCCTGTCTTCCCGTCCTCCTCCTGTCTTCCCGTCCTCCTCCTGGCCTCCCGTCCTTCTCTTGTCCTCCTCTCCTCCCCCCGTCCTTTTCCTTTACTCCTCCCGTCCTTCCTCCCGTCCTCCTCTTGTCCTCCTCTCGTCCTCCTCCCGTCCTCCTCTTGTCCTACTCTCGTCCTCCTCCCGTCCTTCTCTTGTCCTCCTCTCCTCCCCCCGTCCTTTTCCTTTACTCCTCCCGTCCTTCCTCCCGTCCTCCTCTTGTCCTCCTCTCGTCCTCCTCCCGTCCTCCTCTTGTCCTACTCTCGTCCTCCTCCCGTCCTTCTCTTGTCCTCCTCTCCTCCCCCCGTCCTTTTCCTTTACTCCTCCCGTCCTTCCTCCCGTCCTCCTCTTGTCCTCCTCTCGTCCTCCTCCCGTCCTCCTCTTGTCCTACTCTCGTCCTCCTCCCGTCCTTCTCTTGTCCTCCTCTCCTCCCCCCGTCCTTTTCCTTTACTCCTCCCGTCCTTCCTCCCGTCCTCCTCTTGTCCTCCTCTCGTCCTCCTCCCGTCCTCCTCTTGTCCTACTCTCGTCCTCCTCCCGTCCTTCTCTTGTCCTCCTCTCCTCCCCCCGTCCTTTTCCTTTACTCCTCCCGTCCTTCCTCCCGTCCTCCTCTTGTCCTCCTCTCGTCCTCCTCCCGTCCTCCTCTTGTCCTACTCTCGTCCTCCTCCCGTCCTTCTCTTGTCCTCCTCTCCTCCCCCCGTCCTTTTCCTTTACTCCTCCCGTCCTTCCTCCCGTCCTCCTCTTGTCCTCCTCTCGTCCTCCTCCCGTCCTCCTCTTGTCCTACTCTCGTCCTCCTCCCGTCCTTCTCTTGTCCTCCTCTCCTCCCCCCGTCCTTTTCCTTTACTCCTCCCGTCCTTCCTCCCGTCCTCCTCTTGTCCTCCTCTCGTC
Source organism: Micropterus dolomieu (assembly GCF_021292245.1). Lineage (NCBI taxonomy): Eukaryota > Metazoa > Chordata > Actinopteri > Centrarchiformes > Centrarchidae > Micropterus > Micropterus dolomieu. The sequence goes on along the minus strand of NC_060168.1, from coordinate 34,906,712 downwards.
CTCCTCCCGTCCTCCTCTTGTCCTCCTCTCGTCCTCCTCCCGTCCTCCTCTTGTCCTACTCCTCCCGTCCTCCTCTTGTCCTCCTCTCGTCCTCCTCCCGTCCTCCTCTTGTCCTACTCTCGTCCTCCTCCCGTCCTCCTCTTGTCCTACTCTCTCCCGTCCTCCTCTCGTCCTCCTCTCCTCCTCCCGTCCTCCTCCTGTCTTCCCGTCCTCCTCCCGTCCTTTTCCTTTATTCCTCTTGTCCTCCTCTCCTCCTCCCTGCCTTTTCCTTTACTCCTCCTGTCCTCCTCCCGTCCTTTTCCTTTACTCCTCCCGTCCTTCCTCCTGTGCTCATGTCCTCCTCCCGTCCTTCCTCCTCCCATCCTCCTCTCCTCCTCCCGTCGTCCTCCTGGCCTCCCGTCCTCCTCCTGGCCTCCCGTCCTTCTCTTGTCCTCCTCTCCTCCTCCTGGCCTCCCGTCCTTTTCCTTTATTCCTCATGTCCTCCACACGTCCTTCCTCCTGTCCTTTTCCTTTATTCCTCTTGTCCTCCTCTCCTTCTCCCGTTCTCCTCTCCTCCTCCCGTCCTCCTCCTGTCTTCCCGTCCTCCTCTCCTCCTCCCGTCCTTTTCCTTTATTCCTCTTGTCCTCCTCTCCTCCTCCCGTCCTCCTCCCGTCCTTTTCCTTTACTCCTCCTGTCCTCCTCCCGTCCTCGTCCTGTCCTTCTCCCGTCCTCGTCCTGTCCTTCTCCCGTCCTCGTCCTGTCCTTCTCCCGTCCTCGTCCTGTCCTTCTCCCGTCCTCCTCCTGGCCTCCTCTCCTCCTCCCGTCCTTTTCCTTTATTCCTCGTCCTCCTCTCCTCCTCCCGTCCTTTTCCTTTACTCCTCTTGTCCTCCTCTCCTCCTCCCGTCCTCCTCTTGTCCTCCTCTCCTCCTCCTGTCCTCCTCTTGTCCTTTTCCTTTACTCCTCCTCTCCTCCTCACGTCCTCCTCTTGTCCTCCTCTCCTCCTCCCGTCCTCCTCCTGGCCTTCCGTCCTCCTCCTGTCTTCCCGTCCTCCTCCTGTCTTCCCGTCCTCCTCCTGTCTTCCCGTCCTCCTCCTGTCTTCCCGTCCTCCTCCTGGCCTCCCGTCCTTCTCTTGTCCTCCTCTCCTCCCCCCGTCCTTTTCCTTTACTCCTCCCGTCCTTCCTCCCGTCCTTCCTCCCGTCCTCCTCTTGTCCTCCTCTC
>NC_060168.1:34892561-34905415 GCF_021292245.1 Micropterus dolomieu | reverse complement strand
CCCGTCCTCCTCTTGTCCTTTTCCTTTACTCCTCCTGTCCTCCTCCCGTCCTTTTCCTTTACTCCTCCTGTCCTCCTCCCGTCCTTTTCCTTTACTCCTCCTGTCCTCCTCCCGTCCTCCTCCTGTCCTCCTCCCATCCTCCTCCCGTCCTCCTTTACTCCTCTTGTCCTCCTCTCCTCCTCCCGTCCTCCCGTCCTCCCGTCCTCCTCATGTCCTTCCTCACGTCCTTCCTCATGTCCTTCCTCACGTCCTTCCTCATGTCCTTCCTCATGTCCTCCTCCCGTCCTTCTCCCGTCCTTCTCCCGTCCTTCTCCCGTCCTCCTCACGTCCTTCCTCATGTCCTCCTCACGTCCTTCTCCCGTCCTCCTCTCCTCCTCCTCATGTCCTCCTCACGTCCTCCTGTCCTCTTCCCGTCCTTTTCCTTTATTCCTCTTGTCCTCCTCTTCCCGTCCTTTTCCTTTACTCCTCCCCTCCTGTCCTCATGTCCTCCTCCTGTCCTCATGTCCTCCTCCCGTCCTCCTCTTGTCCTCCCGTCCTCCTCTCCTCCTCCCGTCCTTCTCCCGTCCTCCTCTCCTCCTCCCGTCCTTCTCCCGTCTTCCTCTCCTTCTCCCGTCCTCCTCTCCTCCTCCCGTCCTTCTCCCGTCCTCCTCTCCTCCTCCCGTCCTTCTCCCGTCCTCCTCTCCTCCTCCCGTCCTTCTCCCGTCTTCCTCTCCTTCTCCCGTCCTCCTCTCCTCCTCACGTCCTTCCTCCTGTCCTCCTCACGTCCTTCCTCCTGTCCTCCTCACGTCCTTCCTCCTGTCCTCCTCCCGTCCTTCTCTTGTCCTTTTCCTTTATTCCTCTTGTCCTCCTCTTCCCGTCCTTTTCCTTTACTCCTCCCCTCCTGTCCTCACGTCCTCCTCTTGTCCTCCTGTCTTCCCGTCCTCCTCCCGTCCTTTTCCTTTATTCCTCTTGTCCTCCTCTCCTCCTCCCTGCCTTTTCCTTTACTCCTCCTCCCGTCCCCCTCCTCAGCCCAAGTGACTGTGTCCGTCGCTGCCGTGCTCTGATTGGTTGGTGTTGCTGACAGGAGGTCTCACTCTGAGTGAAACTCCTGGCTTTGTTCAGAGGAAGCTGAATGTTTCTGTACCGAGTGATGTGCTGTCTGAGGAATGTGTGGCGGCTGTAACTCCGACAGTTTTGTTATTTTATTTTGTTGTTTTCCTTTGTGTTTCTCTAGGCCACAGTTTAGGTTACGGCTTTGTTAACTTTGTTAACCCTAATGATGCAGAGAGGGCTATCAGTACCCTCAATGGCCTGAGGCTACAGTCTAAAACTATCAAGGTAATGTGCCAAAGGAGCTCTTTGATTTTCCTGTCTCAACTGATAGATGTGTTATGTTCCCTGGACAGTAGAGGGCGCTCTCTCCTGCACACTGTCTGACGGATGAAGGTATTTTTAAGACTCTGCTGTCACCTTGTTTCTGTAAATTACTGTAACGTCGACACCTGTCCACACCGAAGCTGTGACTTTCTTCACTTCAGTGTGACAGTGTGTCCAACTTTTATTTTCATAAATTTATGCTTTTATTTTGACATGTGCCTAATAATCTGAGCCTGTTTGGATGCTTTTATTTTGTCGTTTTGTTAATATTTGGGACACATCTGGATAACTGTTGTTGTTTTTCTTTCTTTTCTTTCTTAAACATTTTTAAACTGGATTTTCTTTAAAAACTGGATGTAACTGGATTTATCTTGTTCACTGTCACGTATTTTCATTTCTTTGAATTCTTCGTGGTTGTGATGGCGACAGACTCAGACGTTTCCTGTTTCTGCCCTGCAGGTGTCGTTCGCGCGGCCTAGTTCGGACACGATTAAAGACGCCAACCTGTACATCAGCGGGCTGCCGAGGACGCTGAGTCAGCAGGACTTGGAGGACATGTTCACTCGCTTTGGACACATCATCAACTCCAGAGTGCTGGTGGACCAGGCCTCCGGTAACGCACACGCTCAGTAACCATGCAGTCATGTGACCTATCTCTGCCTTCCAGTCCTGACTTCATCTTTAATCTCATTGGCTGTCTAGGTCTGTCCCGGGGCGTGGCCTTCATCCGGTTCGATAAGAGGTCCGAGGCCGAGGAGGCCGTTAAACACCTGAACGGGCACACGCCCCCCGGCAGTTCGGAGCCAATCACAGTCAAGTTCGCCGCCAACCCGAATCAGGCCAGGAACTCTCAGATGATGTCACAGATGTATCACGGCCAATCACGGCGCTTCGGCGGACCTGTCCATCACCAGGCCCAGAGGTTCAGGTACGCCCACCTGTCGGCAGCATGACAACATCAGAATGATTACATCACTCGACGGTCATGTGATTTACATCATTGTGATTGGCTGCTCACTAACTTTGTAAACTTCCTGTTTCGTTCCAGGTTTTCTCCGATGAGCGTCGACCACATGAGCAGCGGGGGCGGAGTCTCCGGGAACTCGTCCACTGGTTGGTGCATCTTCATCTACAATCTGGGTCAGGACGCAGACGAGGCCATCCTGTGGCAGATGTTCGGGCCGTTCGGCGCCGTCGTCAACGTGAAAGTGATCCGAGATTTCAACACCAACAAGTGCAAAGGGTTCGGCTTCGTCACCATGACCAACTACGAGGAGGCCGCCATGGCGATCCACAGCCTGAACGGGTACCGACTGGGAGACAAAGTCCTGCAGGTCTCCTTCAAGACCAGTAAGGGCCACAAGTAGGGGGGGGGGGAGCGGGTGTGTGTGAATGGGGGGGGTGGCGGCGAATCTCGAAGAAACGAGTCCGAAGGTTTTTTGTTTTGTTTTTTGCGAACACTTTTTCAGAGAGCTTTGAGTTGTCAACAGTCGTGTTTGTGTCGATGTGAGTTGATTCTTTTTCTCCCAGCATGCTCAGTTTCTTTCAGGTTGTATGACATCAGTTGTTGCTGTAAAAAAAAAAAAATTGAACGTTGTTTCTCTGAATGTTGGTCCATGATGGCGGGCTGCGGACCGCAGGATGACGGGCAGCGTGGTCACCTCGGATCTTTCTAGACTTTCAGGTGCAGCAGTCGCTCAGCAGCAAACAGCCGTCTCATTTCTGATGATTAAAGTTCATCTTAGATTCAAACGATAAAAAAAAATCGTCTCTGAGCAGACGATAGATGATTGACAGCTCTCTGGGCCAATAAGCGCGCAGGAGGCGGGGCTCCAGTCTCTGCAGGAACAAACAGATTTTATTTCTTCTGACAGTTTGCAGGTAAAAACGTACAGAAAGTGACCCTTTTAACGTGGACTGGTTTTGTGTTTTTTGAATCGCAGCTTCTTTGTGACGTTGAACTGTTTATTCAGTAATAAATCTGTTTCTTGAACTTTTCTGATGTGCTTTGCCTTTTTTCTTCTTTAACAGAAAGATTTAAGAAGGACATGAAGTGTTAGATTCATAGTTTCTCTGTAGAGTGTTTGAAATGTACCGTCCACCGTCCTTCGGGACGTTTTTACCAAGAAGAAATTTTACATATTTGAAATGAGCCTTTTGACTTTTGTATTCACGTCCTGTAAATTGTTTATCGACCTGTTGGTCTAAACGTCTGTGTACAGTTCTTGTTTCCACCGTCTAAATAAATCGCCGTTACACCCTGACCAGCTCGTGTTACCCGCTCTGTCCGTTCCTCTCCAAAGCTGAAGTCTCTCCTCCAGCCTCGCTTATTATTGGACTCGATGGTGAGAACGGCAGCGACTTCTTACCTTCCAGGCTCTTCTAAGGCCTCGCCAAGGTGACTGACATCCTGGAAGAAATTCCCTGTTCCCAAACATCGTCTGGCCCCGGCTGCACTACATCTCCCAGCATTCCTCTGACTGAAACGGGACCAGCGCACTCCTTGATTCCCTCACGCCCCCCAGTAGACCGGCCTTCATTAGCGTCGAGCATCCTGTTGTCGGGATGGCCGGAACACGAATGGCTGGCACCTCCACAGAATCATCGATCAAACTGCACAAACGGGGCTGACGCACTGAATGACTTGGTAAAAGGTCAACTTTAACCCTGCCAACGTGGAAGATCACTTCTCAACATGTTTCTGCTGTGATAGAAGAACTTTTAGCGACGTAGAGCTACTGAAGCAGTGGCGCCTCTGAAGGTTCTGCAACCCGTCTCCAGGACCAGGTTTCTCCCCTGATGATGGCAACACGTTCCTGACCGCCTTCGTTGATCCGGGTTTCATTGTGGAACCGGTGGGAAGACGCAGCCATCGTTTAGTCCTGTGGATATTATATCATTTTGTCTTTGTTATTGGCCCTGTTGTTTTAGCGTCTGTCCCTTCCTGTTCTCACCGCGCTACACTCACGACATCTGATACTTCGGTAAGTTGATGCCAAAAGTCTGGCAACTTGTTGGAGACCTAATGCAGGCAGACGTTTCTGTTTGGATCTGTCGGTGTTACTGTAGGCGGAGTTGGACCATCTTTAAAGTGCAATAAGATCAGTTTCAATCGTCAATAACTTTATTTCAGCATAGAAATCTGAAAACTCAGACAGTGGTCACCCTCGAACCTTTCACACCTGAGAGTTTGTCTTCCCTTATTTCCGTGTGTGTGTGTGTGTGTGTGTGTGTGTGTGTTAGGAGGTATTTAGACATCCATTAATATTATTTGGACATTTTTCTAATATTTATAATTATTTAGCATGATTTATTTATTTACTTTAGCCCGTTTGGGGTCTGCTCCCAGCCAGCAGAGGTCATGGTCGTTGCACAAGCACCAGCAGTGTGGGAACAGGATGCAGACGTCTGTTAGCGGCCCACTGGACCCACGTTGGTGGCAATTTAAGAATCATCTCTTCTAAGCTAAGCTAGCCAGATGCCGGGCGTCTGTGTTCTACACGCCGGAAACAACCCACAACGTTCAGCCGTGACGTTTCTAAGAGTTGTGACACGCAGCTGGACTAAACATCCAACCCAAGCCAGGGCAGGGCTCCAGAGTTCCTGTTGTATTCAGAAGTTATTTAAGATGACCAAATGTCGCCTTGTAAGGCGCTGTTCAAAATGTGTTCCTTAATGACACTTCACCTTGATATTAGTGGTTGTTTTATTCCTTACTGTGAAGAACGGCTGAGCAAAACAGGGTGAAGCGTTTCCCCATTCAGAGAGATGCTGTGCACATTTACCCGCGAGGCACACTGCCAAAACTTAATGTTTAAGTTGACAGGACCGGTCAGGGTCTCATGTTAGTTCAGGTTCTCCTACACAACTGAAAGGTTTCACACAGTCCAGGTTCTGACAGTAAAGCAGCTGTCCTCCTGATCAGTGCTGAGCTCCAACAGAGCGTCTAAACATGGATTATAGAAGCTGAAAGTTTAATTCCGTTTATTACTGCACACACAGAAACATTTCCATGTCACATCGTTAAAGAAAACACAAAGACATCAGCTGGAAAGCTGCAGGGACCGTAGAGAAAATAACTACACGAGGTGGTTGATTAATGCAGACATGAGGATTCAGATAAGGCTGCTGAAGTCAAACTATTAAGCTGATCTGCTTACACAGTCCTGTGATGATTGTGTCATTTTCTTAAAGGGACTGATGGTTGTGAAGATCTGATCTGTGGCCTTCATGTACTCGTGCCAACCGCTGGTCTGCTCCTCTGACAGATGACGCAGCAGGTCAGATTTGAAATGACGGCTACGGGGAAAGGACATCTCCGCTTGCCTCTTAGGTGGGAGGGACTAAGACATGATGCGAGGAGGTACAAACGGAGAAATGAGAAAGGCCTCATGGGACGACTCACTCTTATTCACCTCCACACAGACCTGTTCAGTGGGTGGGATGGGATGGGGATGGGGAGAAGAGCCTTGGAGGTGTGGACACTTATTTCCCTCCCCCATGCTTCATCTGTAGCACCTGCTCACTCCTCACTGATTCCCTCTGAGGAAGCAGCATTGCTGCGAAACGTAAGGAAAAACAGGCTGAACCTTGAAACCTTCTGTCTGCAGTCGACTGACTGTTTAAAACCCTTTTTCAAAAATAAAGGAAAGGAATTATAAACATGTAAATGTTGGGATTTCTACAAGAGGCTGACCAACCACCACCGCCCAGGAGTATTTGTTTGAAGGAAATAGAACTGAAAGTGAGTCTCATTCAAGTGGATTAAGACAATCCCTAACCTCCAACTAGAGGTGTTCAGGCTTCTGCGATCCAGGACTAGTAGACGCCGGAGCTACTGAGGTCTGCTAGGCTTCAAAGTTACGTCTGAGGTAGGCTTCAATTCTGACCATGGCATATTTCCACATGTTCAAGGCGGCTCACTCAAGCCTAGCAGAGGGGAGTGTAGCAACTCAACAAAACAGGGATAGAGTTGGAGACCCGGAGAGGAGAAGAGCTCAGTCTGCACCTTCAATGAGCTCCGGATCAGCAAACTACCTCAAATGAACACACAGCGTAAGAACATCAGTGATAAGACCATACTGATGTCAGAACATGTGAAGTACAAGTACTTTGTTACTGTACTTAAATAGTTTTTTATATAGTAGTAGTAGTATAGTAGTAATAGTATTTTTAGTTGTTGCAACTTTTTACTTCGGCCAGCTTTCTAAGCCAAAGATCGACTTTTTCCTCCGTTCCATTCTGCACGAGATCTCGTCACGTTGGTGTTAGAACGCAGCGCACCTGTGTGGAGCCCCGCCTCACTTTCCTGTCAAAGGGGAACACGAATGTTTACAAGGTTGATGAGAGGATGAAGAACTTGATGAGAGTGAAGTGCGCGAACAGCAGTCAGGTAAACTTGTTCTCTCAGTCTGATGTCAGCAGATCACAGTAACTTTAATGTGCAGCTGCAGTGATTTTTTAAGTATAGAAGAAACGTGTGCGTTGTCCAAAAAAAGTAACTTAAGCTAAGAAGGGGTGGTGATGGCGCAGTGGCTAAGACACATGCCTTTGGTGTGAGAGATCCGGGTTCGCTCCAGAGGCGTGCGACCTGACATGTAATGCAATTGTAAGTCGCTTTGGATAAACGCGTCAGCTAAATGAAGAAATGTAAAAAACAGACAAGCAGCTGATTACTGCATTATAGGCAAGTTTATCTGTGCAGCACATTTCAACCACGAGGCAATTCCAAGTGCTTTACATCAAACATAAAAGTTAAAGGGAAACTGAAAAAGAAACACTTTTAAAATATAATTTTGAAAATAATGAAATAGAAAATAAAAACAGGATAAAACTGGACAGTAAAAGTTTCAGTGCAGGGTACAATCAGGGTTAATAGAGTTAAATAGAAAATAAAAACAGGGCAATGTTTGTAATGAGCAAATAATTGAGTTACAAATATTTTTAGGATCTACTCTCTCTGACTAGTCTGGACTCGGGGTCCATAGCAATATTTGGGTCCACTGTGTTTGGTCATGTCTGAGGCTACGTGCTGCAAACCCAACTTAGCAGCTGGAAACCCCCAAAACCCTCGGACACTACAGAGAAACCGCGACATGTCTGTCCGCAGGCCACTTTGATCCAGTTATACTCTGGATCCACCTGCGCGTTTACATGTGGACAGGGTCCTGCAGATCACTCAGGTGCCAGATTTAATCTCACTCTCTTTACCTTTTCACCCAATTACCTACTCATTTCTCTCCGTGTGTTCACTGAAAATCTAAAAACAAAGAAAAAGAAAACAGCACGTTACAGTGCAGCGATTGTTACTAATCTACGGCTTTAAATTTGATTTAATTAATTAAAGGCAGTGGTAAAAAGAAAAGTCTTCAGTCTTAAAGAGGTGGTATTCTGCTCATTTTCAGGTTCCTCATCTTATTCAGGGGTTGTACCAGACCAGGGCCCCATTTCAGAAAGCGGGTTTAGTGAAAACTCTTGAGTAAGTTGAGCCCAAGATGAGGGGAAACTCTGGGTTTTCGGTTTCAGAGAGCGAGATCAGATAAACTCTGGGTCTGTAACCCCTGATGCTGTGAAGAACTAACGCTGCCATTCTCTCTGACTCATCCTGCGGAGCCTGAAGCGGCCGTCTGACATTTCTTCATTCAGATGGTCGATATCAAAGCACATATTGGAACAGTTACGGTCTTTAGAAACACCGAAATCACGGTTAAATAGGCTGTTAGTTTGTTTTTATCCCACATGATCTTAAACATGATTGCTTTTATGATCAATCTGTCATCGTTTGGACAGAGAGTTATCTTTGGACATCGTAAATTTATCCTCAGCACATATTAAAATCTATAAGCTGCATTGTGGACAGCTGTCAGGCTGGCAACAGTTGCCCAAAAACACTTAGGCTACCGTGCGCTACAGTGCTACAGTATGCTGTTTAAACTGATCTGTATAAAACCGATCAATGAACAGGAACTTTTCATACTGTAGTCGCACTGATTGAACATTCCTGCCGTAGTTATCAGCTGGATATGATGTGAATATTTGAGTGAGGATGACTGTGGTGCAGCTGAAACAAATAAATGTAGTTTAAAAGTCAGTTTTTATTATCTGCTGATCGTCTGAATGTGTTTTGACAGCATAAAATTTCATAAAATACGAAATGAGCAAGATTTTATTAATGTAACATAGACATCTAAAACTTTACAGTCAGTTTGAACCTAGACACAATTTACATTATAAAAAATCATTAATAGGCCGACTGAGTCAGACTTTCACTTTCCAATCACAGGTCCATGAGCTGCGTAAACTGTGTCTAATCTGTTCCATTAATATTTTCATCTTCAGTTATTGCACCGGCATTTAGTCCCGTCAGGTTACAGCTGAATAAACAGGACTGTAGCCATTTAAAATGAATAACTGTAGGCCTAAATGATGAATGAGCAACGCTGAATATAATGTTTACGTATCGATCCTCCACTCCTGCGCTTTAGAGCCAATCAGGGTCCGCGTTGGCACGTGTTCATATTTCTAGCTCCACCTGATTAAAATGGAGGCTCTGCCTTTATTTACCTGTTGCCATGGTGAATCGTAGTATCGGAGCTCCATTGATGAGGCTTTTTTTCATCCCCACACACGCGCTTCAATCAGGCTCAACATACTCAGAGTTGACTGAACTGATTCTGATTGGCCTTTCTGAAACCGAAAACTCGGAGTTTGACAGCTCAGAGTTCGTGAACCCAGAGTTCAGGTTTACATTCAGAGTTTGTTGAACCTGCTTTTTGAAACAGGGCCCTGGTTTACATGGTTGTATTTTTTTTTGTCATACTGCAGATTGCTGCAGCTCCCTTTTAGCTGTGGAGTGATACATCTTGTCTCTAAATGATCTTTGTTGGGAGTTGCACATGCTCAGTTCCTAGTTAAGGACTACTAGCCAATCAGAAGCAGAGAAGGGCGGGTCAGCGAGAAGCCGGTAAACGGCTCGGGTTCAGCCGTACGTGTTGCCGACCGGCTCGGCAACACGGACTGGAGCGAGAGTTTCAGAGCGGTGAGTTATTAATCTGTATCCATAAAGTTTTAACTGAGCTCTGTCTCTACATCACAGGAACAACTTTATGTCCACTGACTGCCTGGAGGGTAGCTAGTGTTTGGAAGGGAGAGGAGAGCTGTGTGCTGCAGCTCGCTGTTTCTGAGGGCGTGTCGGAGTCGCCGCTCGGCGAGCGTTACATGAGGCGCGTTTAGCTTTCATCTCCCATAACTGACAGAATATTCACGGCACTAGCTAGCATCATCCTCCTCTGTAGAGACAACAAGTAAAAGGACTGTAGCCTTGTTTCAACCAGCAGCGGAAACATAAAGTGGAGAATCTTCTTTTAACTCAACGCTCGTGATTCAGGATCGGGTTCATCCTTGTCACCTCCAGATAAGTCTGCTGTGCGGTTTGCTAACTTTGTGTCTCCTGTGGTGAGTTAGCTGTGTAACGTTAGCCCACATTACATGCTCATATTAAATCATTTAGTTCACCTGGAGAGATTTTAGGATTCTAGATATAGGATAGATTCTCCACTTTATGTTTCTGCTGCTGTTTGAAACAACGCTACAGTCCTTTTACTTGTCTCTACAGAGGAGGATGACGCCAGAGCCCTATAAAGAGAGAGTCGCGTCATCTCCGTTCACTCCAGGGGACCAGTTTTTCACAGCAATGGTGGATCACGGAGTGTCTGAATAGTTCCCGGAAGTAAGCATAAAATGCTAGCAGCGCAGCAGAGCTGCAATAGAAAATGCTATCTCGGATGCACATTTGAAAGGTAAGACGTGTAAAAAATGACATTATATATTATTAGCATCAATTTAACATGTGCATTAAAAGATGTTAGTGGACTTCCCCCACTAAATTAGAAGATTTAGGGACATTAACGGTTAACAAATTAACATACTGGCAATGGATAAATTTAGCAGCACACAATATAAACAGGGGCAGCCTATTAATTTATTTTAAAATAGGCCTACGTGTTTTTGGGGGGTGGTATTTAATTTTATTTAAATATATTAGTGGTGCATGTATGAATAAAAGATTTCAAAACATTATTTATTTGGGTGGGGTGGGGTTATCCCTAACACTAAAAGTAGTATACTAGCATATTATAAAAACAATCTTCATTAATTATATTAGAGCAGTAGACTCTGCGAGGTGGAGGAGCAGTGAAGCTAAAGAGTACTGAGTGGTGAGACAGAAAACAACACGATTGTAAATGCCTATTATAATATACCATTTATAAGAAATCATACTTCAAATCTTTTATTATTTTTTTCCCCTTCTCCCAGTGTCTGCATCCTGTCTTAGCTTATGAGCTTATTTTCCACACAACAATTCAGGTTTATTAACCCACATTAATACATCATAGTGGCTGAATGCACCATATTGGTGAACACTTACTGGATATGTTTACTTTAATTACATAATTACTTTGTACAAATTCATATCACATCATCAGAGTTCCTGTATGTGAGAACTGTTTGAAAAAACAAAAACATTCACTAACAACTTATACAGTAACTGATACCAATATCAGCCGCAAAAGCTGTTAATGAAGTTCCAAAATTTAACAATGCATAACTTTCTCAATCAAACCTGTAGCTGTTTAGAAGAAAGGTTGAATTGAGAGCAACTGGACTTCTTCTGAAATGTCCAGTTGCTCCCGATTCAACATGACCTGGATGAATATTTACCGATGTGTAGGTTTGTCTAACCCCTTTTCTCTCTCTTGTTCTCCCTCTCTCAGCACAAGAATCACAGGGGGTTCAGTGGAGTCTGAAGATGATCTGCAGTGATGTTTTTAATAAAACAAACATAAAGCCAGTGATGTGTTCTTTCTTTGTGGAAAAAGTACCTCACATATTTTTTGTTGTTAGCCTCTTTAGTGCAGCAGCATCTCCACATAGCACAATAAACCGTGCTGTAGACTATTGTAAGGTAAGGGGGATATAGCCACGATCATCAGGTGATGATCCTTGTGCTCATCTAGCGAAGCTGGCTTCGCAAGGAGTGTTCCGTGACCGGTCTAGTAAAGCCGGCTTGGCAAGGACAGGGCCGTGACTCCCCTTGTAAAGCCAGCTTGGCAAGGACATCTAGCGAAGCTGGCTTCGTAAGGACAGGGCCGTGACTCCCCTTGTAAAGCCGGCTTGGCAAGATCATCTAGCCAAGCCGGCTTGGCAAGGAGTGTTCCGTGACCGGTCTAGCGAGGCTGGCTTCGCAAGGAAAGCCGAGTTGACACTTTGAAACGAGCTGTTGGATGCTGTCCCTCTCGCAGCGTATGTGCTGCGTTTGGGACGGAATCCAACAGCTAGATTCAAAGTGTGAAAATGGGCTTCCTTGTAAAGCCGGCTTGGCAAGAACATCTAGCGAAGCCAGCTTTGTAAGGACAGGGCCGTGACTCCCCTTGTAAAGCCGGCTTGGCAAGATCATCTAGCAAAGCCGGCTTTGTAAGGACAGGGCCGTGGCTGCTTGGGCTTAGGCAACACTGAGCTGCAACGGTTAGGTGGAGGACAGGAGGCAATGTCCACCAAAATAACCACGGCCGGGTTTAGGCGACACTGAGCTGCGACAGCGGGCGCCGAGCCGGACGCGCGGACGCCTGGGTGGGCCCCCCGGGACCGCCCCGGAGCCGAGGCCAAAGTTGGGAGGTTAGGCAATGTTAAGTCAATGGGGGCCTTTGGGACGCCTTTCCCGCCAGACGAGGTCCCGCGGCCCCGGGGCCAGCGCGGCGTGGTAGCGGGCGCCCAGCCGGACGCGCGGACGCCCGGGTCGGCCGGCTGCGACCGCGGGAAGCGCCCAGTAAGACGGGGCAAAGTTGAGGCCAGACAATGTAAAGGCAATTGGATCTAGTGAAGCCGGCTTCGCAAGGACAGGGCCGTGACTCCCCTTGTAAAGCTGGCTTGGCAAGGACATCTAGCAAAGCCGGCTTCGTAAGGACAGGGCCGTGACTCCCCTTGTAAAGCTGGCTTGGCAAGGTCATCTAGCGAAGCCGGCTTCGCAAGGAGTGGGTTTTTGACACTTTGAAAATGTACATCGCCAGAGGCTGGTTAAGGAACTAGGGTAAGGGGGTTATAGCCACCATCATCAGGTGATGATCCTTGTGCTCATCTAGCGAAGCTGGCTTCGCAAGGAGTGTTCCGTGACCGGTCTAGTAAAGCTGGCTTGGCAAGGACAGGGCCGTGACTCCCCTTGTAAAGCCGGCTTGGCAAGGACATCTAGCGAAGCCGGCTTTGTAAGGACAGGGCCGTGAGGGTTAGGGGTTAGGGGAAGGGGAAAAAGAGCTGGCTAACGACTTACAAAGCTCTGAGGTTCGAACACGGTCAATATTTTCCTTTTTAACTTCAGCTTGAGGCTTTCTATTTTAGGTTTCCAGGATCTTCTGCTTGAGGCTTTTCCAATTGAGGTTTTCAGTGAGTCACGGTAAGTACTGAGGTTAAGGTGAGGGATTTGGGCTGGGTAAGAGTGTCCCCGC
>NC_060168.1:34863289-34892461 GCF_021292245.1 Micropterus dolomieu | reverse complement strand
GGGGGACGCTGGGGAAAACGGGGGACACTGGGGAAAACGGGGGACGCCTGCGAGGCCATGTTTACAGCAGCGTGCGACGGCGTGTTTATTTACAGCGGCGTGCGACGGCGTATTTATTTACAGCGGCGTGCGACGGCGTGTTTATTTACAGCGGCGTGCGACGGCGTGTTTATTTACAGCGGCGTGCGACGGCGTGTTTATTTACAGCGGCGTGCGACGGCGTGTTTATTTACAGCGGCGTGCGACGGCGTGTTTATTTACAGCGGCGTGCGACGGCGTGTTTACAGCCAACAGCTAATGCGGTTGGCTAAATGCCGGCTCCTGAGCGGTTGTTTGAAGTTTTTCCTCCTCTCCTAACGAAGCGGAGCAGCTGATTACAGCAGGTACAAAAAAAAAAAAAAACGCGGCTCGCGGGCTGAGTGTGTTGTCACGGCTCTAATCTTAGACCTGAGCTGTCATTGGCTGCTTCAGAACGCTCGCTGCACGCTGCACGGATCAGTGAGCCTGGTGCTTACGGCACGCCGCTCTGGGACGGGGAGCATGAGGCTGCGAGGGAACACAGTATTCTCACTACAGAGAACTAGACTTCCCCACCGGACCGCCAAAACCTGGTCCGGACCGACGTCCCCGGATTTTACATCAGACTTCCTGCCGTCATCACGCCGCAAGGTAAACAGACTCTGACCTTTGAGCGGCTCGGTGACGTCCTTCCCCATAAAGACGGGTTTGGGCGTGGTGGGCGGGGCTTTGAGGGCCGCCGCGGTGCTCGCGGGCCTGGCAGCGGCAGCAGCAGGGGGTGGGACCGGAGGCGGAGTCTGGATCTCCTGGAACAGGGTCGGAGGTAAGATGGCTCCCGTCTGCTTGGCCAGGAAGTTCAAGATGTCCTCCTTCAGGATGCGTCCATCTTTGCCCGTCCCCACCACCTCACTGAGCTTTATCTGAGAGGTCAGAGGTCACAGTGGTCAGACCAGGTTTCACTACACAGACCGGGACACCGGACAGACCTGGGACAGACTTACGTTGTTCTCCATGGCGAGGCGTCTGACGGCGGGCGTGGCCTGGGTCTTGTGACCTTTGATCTCCTGGTGGGTGTGTTCTTCTCGAGCCATGGCCGGCGTCTCCACCACGTCCTCCTCCTGGATCAGGTCTGAACAATAACAAGGTTTTAGTCAGACCAGAACAACAGGAAACACCTTCAGGTTCCAGACTAGAATCAGCGGCGCCGGGGTCTCACCTGAGCTGGACTCAGTCTCGATGTCGACCAGCGGTTTGCCCACCAAGGCGGTGGCGTCCACGTCGTAGTAGAGTCTTTTGATGACGCCGTCGTAGCGGCTGGTGATGGTGACTGACGCCTTGTCGCTCTGGACCTCACAGATGCTGTCGAACTGAGAAACCTTATCGCCCTCCTTCACGTACCTGAGACACAAAACCAGCTCATGAAGGACAGACTGGACCACCGGACAGACAGCCAGGCGCAGCATCAGGTTATTCACTGGCTAACTGACAGGAAGTGTGTGCGGGTCGCCGCCGGCGTGCCGGCAGGCCCGGTGCAGAAGTACGTACCACTCCTTCACCGTCACCTCCATGATCCCCTCTCCGATATCTGACAGCTTGAACTGGACGACCGGTCCTCGACTCACTGCAGGAGACAACAAGGACATCGGTAAGGACCGAGGGGCCGACGGGCCGGATGTGGGTAGAGGCTGCACTCAGGCAGAAATAAAAGTGGTGAATATATAAATATAAAAATTGACTTGAGTTAAAAAGTAAGACATCTAAACGGATTTCAGCTGGTCTCCGCAGGTAAAGGTGGATTTATCTGAGACCTCAGGAACCGGCCACGTGGACAGCAGGACAGGATTCCCAGTGATCCTGCATTAATACTGGATCTGTTAGTACTCGTCCAATAAGGAAAGACTGGTTGTCTCCTTTAATAAACCAGGACTCAGATGAGGAGACGCTGCAGTTTCTGTTAGATCCAGGTGAGTTTGACCTGAGCCAGAAACACTACAGGTTCCTCAGCACCAGGACGGTCCAGTTAAAGTCACACCTCTCCGTGGGTCCGGGTCTGGACCGACCTGGTCTGATTACAAACCTTCTTCACTGTAAACGTCTGAGAAACAACTAAAAACTGTACCGTCCGGAGGTTCTGGTTCCTGCTGGTCTGGACTTACCGACGGCGGTGTGCAGCGTCCTGCAGCTGAACATCTGGAGGTTTCTCTCCCATCTGACGGCGAGCGGCTGCAGAGTTCTGTCCGACCTGAAGTTCTGCAGCCGGAAACATCTGCGGCGGTACTGCTGACTCAGCTGAGGGGACAGAGGACAGGGATCAGAGACCGGAGACAACAGAGACCAGAGGACCAGAGGACAGAGACCGGCTGTACAGTTCAACGGCAGACAGTACCACAGGTCCGTGCTGCGAGACGTGCTCACAGCCTCCTCGGTCCCCCGTGGAGACAACACCACCACCACAGTGCCCGACAATAACGGCCAGTAAAAAGTAACGTCGGGAAAGCTGAACTAGCAACTCGCAGCCCAGAAACTCAACATCCAGCAGTTGCTTTGCACCGTTGTCCAATCCAGAGTTGTAGTTACGTGACGAGAGGTTGTCAAATGTCATTTCTCTGATCTCAATCATGAAGGACCTCTGGGTCGAAAGTGAAACCTGCATCCTCTCTAACGGCCAGCAGGGGGCGACTTCCATTAGAAATAATGAGAAAATGTTTCTGCTTGTCAGCTGATTTATTCCCTCAGTAAACACTTTCCTGATGAGTTTATGGTCTCAGTCGCTAGTTTCAAGTCTTCTTCAACACAGCATGATGTTCATTTAGTAAATTATGGTCCCATTTAGAGGAACAGAGACCAGGAAGCAGGGGAGGCTTTAGGGCGGGGCTACAAGGTGATTGACATGTTGCTACCATGGAGACTCGTATCCGCTGCTCTGTACATTTTTTTTAATTAACCGGCTGTCAGCAGCAGAGAGCACGTCATGTTTGACTTTGTTTTGTTAACCTTTTTATTTTTTATCATTTTAACTGTGATGACATTTATAGTTTAGTTTCTTTATATCCAGGATGCATTTAATAACCGATTTAACACTTTTGGAAGGATGGGCAAGAAAAAAATTTATTCGGGCCAGTAAGTTTCAAACCCACTGGCCCAGTGAGGCCAGTGGGTTTCAACCCCAGCCGCAAAAAAAGTTTAACGTTGAGCCCCGGGCCATCATCGGCCGGATTTCAAACGACGATGAGACTTGATATCGGGAGGAAAGTGACATCTAGCAGAGTGGAGCTCAGAGAACAACCAAGGAGCTGATTTCACATAAAGACACTCCCGTCTCCATCAGTGGAGCCGAGACGGAGCAGGTGAATCAGCATCACAGAGAACCCGACGTGGTCGTCTCACACCAGCTTTCACAGACGAGCGACAGAACAGGATATAACTTCTAAAGCGAGAAACAGGTGCATCGGAGGGGGACAGTGCAGGCAACAGCAGCAAACTGTCTAACCTGCAAAACATACGTACTGACATGTTTTGGTGCTGGACCTTCGTCAGAAACGTGGTGTTACATAGTGAAACGCCATCTTTTGTAGGAGGTGACTTGTTTGCCCGCACCAATCACCTCCTTCCTCATAAAATAAGGCAGCCATTCCAAAACATTCATTCACATTTCCACATGATGAATGTAGATTTCTGACATGATCCTGAACATCCATCAAAACAATATGATGAATCTCACTGGTACCTTAAATATCAACAGACTAACAGCTCAGAGGAAAACTCATAACGATATCATGCCTCAATGATGTGAACTAACAACGACGTTTATATTTCTAGAAAAGGGGAAAAATCATCAGCATAAATCTTTCTTATCTACGTGCAGCAAATAACTTGTAGTGCATCCAAATGTAAACAAACACAATCAGCCGGACAGGGACCAAAGGATCCTGAAGGGCCGCAGCCTGTTCACCCTGCTGCATGCTGGGAAGAGATGTAGAAGTTTCTGCTGCCGCACCACCAGACTGCAGAGCAGCTTTTCCCCCCAAGCTGTCAGACTCTTAAACTCCAGTTCACTCATCGTAGTTTATTTCTGTATAAATGTGTTCTGTCTGCTGCTGGGCAGGAGGGAGTTAAATCTACCTACCTGCCGGACTCTACCGGACTCTGCCGGACTCTATTGGCCCCTACTGGCCCCTGTTCCCTCCGTCAGCAGCAGTCTGGCTCCTGCAGGTCTCTGTGACCCACTAACTGGTTCACCTGCATGACGCTAACTGAAGCTAACACACCGGTTAGCATGTTAGCAGCTGCTTTATCAGCTGTTAGCGTGTCAGCAGGCGGCTGACGCAGGGATGACGTCACGTGGCGTCAGCGGCACTTTGTCAGAAGCAGACAAACAGAAAGCTGAAAGTTAGAACCTTTCTTTCCTCACCAGCTGTCTGAGCACCGCGAAGGAGCCTCTGGTCACCGCCGCCATCTTTTCTCTCTGCTGCCGCGCCGACGTCACAGCCGCACGCCCCTCTCTGCAGCCAATCAGCAGCCCGCGGCTTCTTCTTCGAGGTTTAACTGCAGCCTGCGTCCTTGGTGTCGCATGACTTCCCCCTTCTGGAGTAATTGAGTCCTGCAGGGTCCGGATTGTCACATGTTGGAGGTTAGAAAGTTCTTTATAAAAATGTCCGTCCTCTCTGAGCAAGACTTCAGGTACAGTTCAGGTTCTACAGGTTCTGGACCCAGACAGCGTGGTTCTGGTCTCGGTCTGGTCCTTACCACCTCCTCCTGTTTCTCTCAGACCTCATGTCCTGATGCGCTCCGTCTCTGGTTTGGAAAGTCTCATTTTGGCGTCTGTGCACTCGCTCATTACCCATGATGCCCCTGTGCTCATCCAGCACAGCACCGTCTGCTCATGTTTTTACAGGTTGTTGGGTCAGGAACTGCAGAACCAGAACTGTTATTGGACCTTTAAACAGTCTCAGCTGCTGTTGTGGATTTAGAATCTTTACTGGTTTAAGAACAGCGACCCCCAGTTCAGGATGGGGGGTCTGTTAGTTCTGGTTCTGTTCTGTTCTTCTTACCGTCTCTATAACTACAGAACTCATTTACTAGATCTGCACTTTTCCTTCTACTACTTGCTGTAACTCTGAATCCACCACCGGGGGTTCTAGGACCCACCCAGGTCTCCTGTCCTCCCTCCTTCCCCAGCAGACCTGCTGGTCTCCGTCCCCTCTCAGATTCACAGCTGACCCCGAGCTGGTTCCTGCCTCCTGCACCACCTGGGGACCTGGATCACGTCTAACCCTCTGAGCAGATACCCATAATCCAGTCCTGATCTGATCAGCGTTACTTACATTTATTCATTTAGCTGACACCTTTATCGCACTGGTGTCTCACAGTGGATTCGAACCCGGATCTGTCTGTGTTTTCCACTGCTCCACCCCCTTCTGCACAATACAGATAAAAGCGGGCCGTGTTTTCATGCTGAGCTCTTTGTTGAGGGAAATCTAACGGATTTAGACAACAGTTCTTCCTGTTTCAGGATGAGCCCATAAGGACATGGTTCTCCCAGTTCTGTGTGGAAGAACTGGACCGGCCCGCTCAGAGCTCTGACCTCCACCCTGTCCAACACCTTTGAGACGACCTAGACGGGTGGTTTTTCATATCAAGGACCCCTAAACTGACACAAATCAGACCACGGACCCCCCTCTGACAGGATCTTTGCTTTCAGATGTTGTATTACAGAAAGTGAATGAAACCCATGACCCAGGTCTCCTACATTCTGTCACTGTGTTACTTACGGACGGAATTACAACAGAAAAATGTTTCCCGTGTAAGGACCCCCTGGAACCCCTTCAAGGACCCCTGGGGGTCCCCAAACCCCTATTTGAGAACCACTGCACCAGACGATCTAGCATTCTAGTTGACGTATTTGGGACACAAATAGTCCTCGTTCTCTTCTATAAAGTTCTGAAAGATTAACCCCCCCCCCCCCCATACGCCTCACAGTGGTTAGGTCCACTGCCTACCTTTCTGGGGCCCTCAGAGACCCAGACCTGGTGAGCCCTTCAGACCGTCAATGGAAAGTGAGTCATATGGATTCTGCTGCGGCGTCTCTCCTCTCGCACTGCTGGTTACGGGAAAAGGAAATTAAAGTTGGACTACAAGAGTAGTAAGATTCCAGGATCCTGAACACCGCCAACAGGGAGGCCATCGATATCTGTGCAGTCTGCCAGGACAAGAACCGGGCTCTGGTGGACCTGGTTCTGAGGAAGGGGTACAAAGCCCAGGAGGTGATCTACCAGGCCTTCAGCCAATTAGAGCCATTCTTACTACAGGAGCTGGAAGACCATCCAATCATTGACAAGGTTTGTAGTCCACGTGAGGTTCAAAGGGGGGCCATCAAGTCTTAAGAAGATCAGCTCCACCGGGTTTCCCCTTCAAAGTCATCAGTGTCTGTCTCATAGAACAGACGTCCTGATCCTGATGTGTGATGTCACATGATGTGTGATGTCACCGGCGTGAGGTTTTTTATTTCCCAGAATCCCTCTGACAGGTCTGCTCTCACAGAGACTTTAAAGGTTTTGGTCTCAGATCTTTCCAGTGGTTGGTCAGTGATCACATGACTGGAGAGTCGCCCTGCCATTGGTGGAGAGGGCGGACCTCAGACCTCCTGTAGTGGACACGCAGCGATGAAGGTGAGGTCAGGTGATGAGACGGCACTTTGACACCGGTGCTACACAGGATAGTGATGGGTCGTGTTAGCTGGTAGCGTCATGTGGAAAGACATACGGCTGTAGTACTTTGCTCGGCCGGCGAGGGAATGTCGTCTCACTTGAGCCAACAATATATATATATATTTATCCTCACTTGGAGTTTGTGTTGTGCTGGCAGCCGGTCGGTTTTTGGCGTTAGCTGACTCGTTAGCTGCGTTGTTGTCGCTGTAGGCTGGAGAGCGCTCCTGCAGAACATCAGACCCGATTCCCTCACAGAGGAATCAGAATGGTGTCGGTTCCAAGGGACCGAGAAAGCAGGTGTGGTTCATTTTTATGAGGTCACATATAAACATTAAAAAATTTATTTATTAGAAAGAGATTTCATTTAAAAAAAATGACACATAGCCCCTTTAAGAATTTACAAATTAACCTGTTAACTGATTTCAATGCGTCAACACAGGTTATTGAGATTAGTGATAATTATTTAACAAAAAAACCAACAACCCATAAATCATTACTTAAAAAAGACATAGCCAAGAAGTCCTTGGACCTGCTGGTAACATCCTGAATTGATGATAATAACACACATTTTTCTGGCCAACATATAAAAGCAACCAGACGTCCACAGTTCTAACATCCTGTTAAATCCCAGCTGAGCTTGAGTCCCAGTGTGTTGTTTGGTTTAAATGGATCTGAATCACCTCTTTATTGAATCACAGACTATTTCTACATGATATGTTTTAAGATGACTGACAGCAGAGACACATTCAGAACAGGTGGTCGCACCACATGTTGTGTGAACCTGCTCATTAGACCTGAATGTTTTCATTTGATCTCTTTATTGTAGAAGCTCACAAAGGAGGACACACAAACTGTTATCCGTCTCCAGGTCACTGCAGCCTGCTGAGAGCTCCTGTTTAATGAATGGGAAGATGTTCTGAAGTCACAGCAGCTGCTGCCTGATCTGAACACAAACACGCCTCAGTGTCACGGGTTTACTTCTTCAACAGTTTTAACAGCAAACAAAAGTTTATCTTCAGTTTGTTTCCACAAAATAATGAGATTATTGCGATGTACTTATTGAGACAATGATTTTAAAACACATGAGAACATCAGAAACTGTTTAATCAAGATGATCAGATAATAACTGTTGGCCTAAATATCAGATTTACTTTTGTACATTTAGATAAAGACTCTGAGAAATACAGATGATGGTTTCTCTGTGAATCCAGATTAACAAGTGTTCTGGTCTCTGTGAATCCAGTGTAACTAGTGTTCTGGTCTCTGTGAATCCAGAGTAACCAGTGTTCTGGTCTCTGTGAATCCAGAGTAACAAGTGTTCTGGTCTCTGTGAATCCAGAGTAACCAGTTTGAATCCAATGTAACCAGTTTGAATCCAGAGTAACCAGTTTGAATCCAGAGTAACCAGTGTTCTGGTCTCTGTGAATCCAGTGTAACTAGTGTTCTGGTCTCTGTGAATCCAGATTAACAAGTGTTCTGGTCTCTGTGAATCCAGAGTAACCAGTGTTCTGGTCTCTGTGAATCCAGAGTAACTAGTGTTCTGGTCTCTGTGAATCCAGTGTAACTAGTGTTCTGGTCTCTGTGAATCCAGATTAACAAGTGTTCTGGTCTCTGTGAATCCAGAGTAACTAGTGTTCTGGTCTCTGTGAATCCAGATTAACAAGTGTTCTGGTCTCTGTGAATCCAGTGTAACTAGTGTTCTGGTCTCTGTGAATCCAGAGTAACCAGTGTTCTGGTCTCTGTGAATCCAGAGTAACCAGTGTTCTGGTCTCTGTGAATCCAGAGTAACAAGTGTTCTGGTCTCTGTGAATCCAGAGTAACCAGTGTTCTGGTCTCTGTGAATCCAGATTAACAAGTGTTCTGGTCTCTGTGAATCCAGAGTAACCAGTGTTCTGGTCTCTGTGAATCCAGAGTAACAAGTGTTCTGGTCTCTGTGAATCCAGAGTAACCAGTTTGAATCCAATGTAACCAGTTTGAATCCAGAGTAACCAGTTTGAATCCAGAGTAACCAGTGTTCTGGTCTCTGTGAATCCAGATTAACAAGTGTTCTGGTCTCTGTGAATCCAGAGTAACCAGTGTTCTGGTCTCTGTGAATCCAGAGTAACCAGTTTGAATCCAATGTAACCAGTTTGAATCCAGAGTAACCAGTTTGAATCCAGTGTAACTAGTGTTCTGGTCTCTGTGAATCCAGATTAACAAGTGTTCTGGTCTCTGTGAATCCAGTGTAACCAGTGTTCTGGTCTCTGTGAATCCATTGTAACCAGTGTTCTGGTCTCTGTGAATCCAGAGTAACCAGTTTGAATCCAGAGTAACCAGTTTGAATCCAGAGTAACCAGTGTTCTGGTCTCTGTAAATCCCGAGTAACCAGTTTGAATCCAGAGTAACCAGTTTGAATCCAGTGTAACCAGTTTGAATCCAGAGTAACCAGTTTGAATCCAGTGTAACCAGTTTGAATCCAGAGTAACCAGTTTGAATCCAGTGTAACCAGTTTGAATCCAGAGTAACCAGTTTGAATCCAGTGTAAGCAGTTTGAATCCAGAGTAACCAGTTTGAATCCAGTGTAACCAGTTTGAATCCAGAGTAACCAGTTTGAATCCAGTGTAACCAGTTTGAATCCAGAGTAACCAGTTTGAATCCAGTGTAAGCAGTCTTGTGATCTTAGAAACAATATCATCAGAAAGAGGGTACTGTACACAATAGAGAATCCATTACAGAAGTCGGAGGAGGTGAATACTGTTGACAGGATATTATAATACCTGTCGGGAAAGGGGGTTGTGCCAGGCGGGTTTAAGTGGCTCAACTTGACCTTCACCTGCAGGCTCAGAGAAACGATGTCATGGACTGGAGTCTCAGTCTGTTCTGGTCTCTGCTGTTTGTGTCTCAGAGTCGGTGGATGTGGTCCTCCTGGTGCTCTGCACGTGGAACCCTGTCTGAAGTCTGAAGACCAAACTGATCCCCGTCAGCCAGCTGGAGGCAGCAGACAGAACCAGAACCATGGACCTGATGATCCAGCAGTACCAGGCTGAGGGGTTAAGGAGGTCACTGAGAAGATCCTGGGGTCGATGAACTACAACCAGCTGGCCGATGACCTGCAGAACTGAACTCTCTGAAATTTAATATAACATTTCTTCATGTAAAAACATTTTCAACATGATTAAACTCATAAAAAGAACAAGACTCTTAACTTGGTAACCCACTTATTTCCTTTTTAATTGTTCCAAAAATATGTGAAGACCAACGTGAACAGAGACATCAGAAACACAAACACCCTCAGTTTAATTTTTCTTACAAACATACAGGACAGTGAACGCCTCACAGCTCATCAATAGAAACTGACGGGTCAGTGAACACCTCACAGAAACAAACGGTGATGAGGAAGACATGGATTGGACCTGTGGAAACACCTGTTAGCAGCTGTCACAATCTCCTCCAGAGTGACACGAGGAGACACAGGTCAGCATGTGGTTAGCCTAGCTTAGCACAAATCCTGGAAGCAGGGGGTATCTGGACTGTAATGCTGGTAAGTAAGTTAAAAGTTTCTTAAGTAAAAAACCCTAAAATTCACCAACTATTGAACATTAAGGCCAAAGGTATAAAACTAAGGGATGGATTTTATGTTATTTGGAAAATTTTAGGGAGGTTTTACCCCTAAAAACTGTTGCAGATAATTTGATTCAAATTCTTAATTTTTCACTTAAGATGAAGATTCAGGGATTGGTTTTACCCCTTCAAATCAAACAGACAAAAAGATAAAATCAGAAAGATGCTGAAAAACTACCTCAGGCCTTTTGTACAAGCCGACTCGACAACTATAACGCTCTTTTTACAGACAGACTTGAGCTCATTCAAACTCTGCAGTGGAGTGTGAACCAGAACCAGAGGAGTGAGCACCTCAGTCCACTCACAACCTCCCTGTGTACAAAACATCATCAGCTTTAGTGGAGATTTCCAGAAAGATCTGAAAGAAACCTAAATGCTGCTTCCATCAGTTTTGTCCCAAAGCTATGAGCCCACGAGCCGACTCCTTTAGTTTGCATGTGGAAGTGTCCTTGAGCAAGATGCTGAACCCCAACACGTGTAGTGTAAAACGCTTTGAGTGGTCGGAAGACTAGAAAGGAGCTAAACAATTACAGACCATTGAATTTCTGTTAAACAGTAAGATCCTTCTTGTTGAACAGAAATCTCGCCGTGAAATCTCACGAGAGGTCAGCTGTTGCAGGAAGACGGCTGTGGGAAGTCATCTTACTCTTTAACAAAAGGTCTGTCTCTGTGGGGATCACTGGAATATCTCTCTCGTCTTTTAGTGGACGTTGCAGCCGCTGCAGCCCGCCTGAGTCCATCTACCAGACCAACTCCAAAACCTGTGTACCTATTAATCCTGGTGGTATTCTACTTTTTGACTTTTCCCCTCTCCTTTATTGAGTTATAAATCTTTTTTGTGCTGTAACAGGTTTACAAAGTCCAGCCCAAAGTGAGTTCCCATCTCCCACAGAAAACTCTGCTCTGAACTGAAAACAGCTCGTTTATAGTCCAGCCGCTTCCCTTTCATCCCTGTGACGTCACAGGGATGAAAGCTAAACGCGCCTCATGTAACGCTCGCCGAGCGGCGACTCCGACACGCCCTCAGAAACAGCGAGCTGCAGCACACAGCTCTCCTCTCCCTTCCAAACACTAGCTACCCTCCAGGCAGTCAGTGGACATAAAGTTGTTCCTGTGATGTAGAGACAGAGCTCAGTTAAAACTTTATGGATACAGATTAATAACTCGCCGCTCTGAAACTCTCGCTCCAGTCCGTGTTGCCGAGCCGGTCGGCAACACGTACGGCTGAACCCGAGCCGTTTACCGGCTTCTCGCCGACCCGCCCTTCTCTGCTTCTGATTGGCTAGTAGTCCTTAACTAGGAACTGAGCATGTGCAGCTCCCAACAAAGATCATTTAGAGACGAGATGTATCACTCCATAGCTAAAACGAAGCCTTCGACACAGGCTGAAAAGAGGAGCTGCAGCAACGTGCTGGATGACAAAA
Organism: Micropterus dolomieu; assembly: GCF_021292245.1. Lineage (NCBI taxonomy): Eukaryota > Metazoa > Chordata > Actinopteri > Centrarchiformes > Centrarchidae > Micropterus > Micropterus dolomieu. Next base: position 34,880,712 of record NC_060168.1, on the reverse strand, counting down.
ATATAACCATGGAAACCTGCTCTGGTACAACCTCTAAATAAGATGAGGAACCTGAAAATGAGCAGAATACCACCTCTTTAATAAAAAATCTAGCCCAGGTTAAAAATAGAGAAATTAACAGTATTTTATAATAATATACTCAGATGTTTAATTTGGATAATTAATAGATGGATTTTAAATATTTTAATAGCTTATCTGTACAGATTCAGAGTAAAACACCATAAACAGAAGATTCAGGGGATGAGCCCTCCATCAGTTTAATGGATGAATGAACAGACTGTAGTATTAAAAAGGTTTCATGGATTGTTTGCACCGATGGGCGGAGCAGAAACCAAATTGCATAAAAAGCCTTCCCTGAATTTTAAGGCCTTTTTAATCTAAATTAAGGGATGGCAACTAAAAAAGCCTTTAGACTGTGGAAATCCATACATCTTGATACATAACAATGTAGTAATTATCCTCATAAAATACAATTAAAATAAATTTATGAACGTATTAAATGGGATTTTAAGGGGATTGATATTAAACTGTAATATGTTAAAATCAGCCGCACATTCAGGCTGTTATTAATGAGAAAGGGAATGGAATCATGATGACTGAAGATAAAAACCTTTCGATTTTTCAGTCAGGATGGCGTTCGTGCTCTGTGGTCCAATCCTTTAAAAACCTTTTTAACTCCAGATATGGGTTCAACTCCCGGACTTAAATCTTTCTTGAAAGATTCATTTGAATGTTTGTCCTGTGAACTTGAATCTTTCCCATAGAACACGAAGGTTGCTTTTCTCTACATAAAGAACACACTGCTCGCTCTCACCACCGACTCGTCACATGTGGAGTCGCTTTTTAAACCCCGGGGAACCTTTTAGCGTTGTTCCTGCACCTGCAGGGTTCCACGGTCAAGTTAGCAAGAATAAATATAGAACGTCGACCTGCACTTTCAAAATAAAACACGTGGTTAACATTATGAAAGGGTCGTAGTTTGGTCAGGCTCAGGCTCCTAAACTACATGGTTAGATTTAGGAAAACTTTGCGGTTTATTTCACACAGGAAGCACTTCTCCCTACGCACACCTTTGAGTTATTAATATTAGGCCTACTCGTACTATTGAACAATGACACTAAAGAGTACCCTGGGCGTTAAAAAGTGACGCCAAGGACCGAGCGTCCACATGTGACGACCCGACCGAGTGGCAGTAACACTTCTGTGGATGCAAATGTGCAGAGCGGAGAACGTCTGAGTTTCCACCTCCTCTTGTTTTGTTGGCGGGTGCGTTGATGTCCTGCAGGTTTTGATCCTCTGAGGCTCCCGTCTTGCATTTGTTGGTGAGCAGAGCTGCTGAGTTCAGCCTCACAGGAAGTCTTGTTCCTGTAACATGTCCATGTGTCAGCGTCACAGCGGCCATTTTAAACCTTTTTTACAAAAACAGAGAGTTTCACATAAACTTGTTGCAGAAACTTTATAAAACATATTAGTTACCAAATGTATAAAAATATGCTTCTGGATTCTTTAAGGACATTTGAAATTGTCTGATTCTAACGTCACAGTTTTATGAAAGAACCTCTGGTGGAGCCTCTGATGTCCCTGATGTTTGTAAAGTGACATCTAATATTAGATTTGACTTCCTGACTTCTCTAACCGTCTGCAGCCCAGAACATCCTGATCCCCATGGAACAAGAACGCCTCAATTTACCCTTTAATTAGCAAACACTTATCTGAATCACTCAGATTCATTTAAAACTCATTTAAAGCTTCATGAGTTTCCCATTAGTTTCCACGGGTTTGAAATATTTGATAATCCACAAATGATGAGGTGTTAATATGATCCAGGGTTCTATTTAAAGCTAATTATCAGGTTTTAATCTATTTTTTTTTTCCAAAGTTTCTTTCTTCACTTTTTTGCAATTTACGTATCAACATCAGAGATGACCTTTAATTTGTACCTTAGAAGGACCTTCATTTTTCAGTTAAGGTGTAAATTCAGGGGTTAATTTGGGGTTAATCATCATTATACGTGAATACTCTGTTTTTTGTTGGATCAGTTCGGTATAAAAGTTTAAGGTAATCCACACCAAAGTTGCACAGAGAGACGTCAAATAATAGCAGTAATAGTGGAACTTGTTTTAATATTAATTAAAAAAGAATAGTAATTAAAGTATAAAACATTTTGAGAAGTTTTTAAACTCTGGTTAAACTGCAGATATTCAAAATGAGTGTACTCTATTATAACTATCCATCCATCCATTGTCAACCGCTTATCCTGCGTACAGGGTCGTGGGGGGGCTGGAGCCAATCCCAGCTGACATCTGGACAGGTTGCCAGTCCATCGCAGGGCCACACATAGACAAACAACCACTCACGATCACACCTGAGGACAATTTAGTCCTCCTCTAGTCCTTTAATCAACCTAGCCTGCATGTCTTTGGATGGTGGGAGGAAGCCGGAGCACCCAGAGAGAACCCACACAGAAAGGCCGGGGGTTTGAAACCACGACCTTCTTGCTGTGAGGTGCTAACCACCACACCACCGTGCCGCCCTCTATATAACTAATTATTATTAATTACAACTCTGAATGTGCATCTTCTTTAACCAATCGTTTTTATTTCTGCAATCAATAAAGCCTCTGTTTTATTCCAGTAATACATGTATTGGTGATGCATGTAATAACAGGTGCTCTGCTGTAGCTGCCTAACTGAGAGGTTCCTCTCAGAGGCTCCGCAGATCATGTGGAACCTAAACAGGAAGTTGGTTTTGCCGTGGAACTAATGTTTGGAACTTTCCGTGGCTGAATACTAACGTGGTCTCGCTGTCGGAGCTATTTACCTGCTGCAGAAACAAATGGAAAGTCAGCTTTGGCATCAAAGCAGTTTAAAATGGCCGCCGTGTGCAGAGGGTCATGTGACCTGCACATAGAGCATCACCTCCTCTGATTGGTCAGTCTGTTTTGGAGGGGCCGGACTTTGGACAGGACTTTGTGGGGCGGGTCTGTCATGGTGGTCACGCACTTCATGTTGGCAGGGAGGGGCGTTACTGGGACAATGGTGGGCGGGTTGACGGTGGGCGTCGTGGTTGTCGTGGTCGTGACGGGAGGCGGGCTGTTTGTCACCGTAGCGACAGATTTGGTCAAAGTGGTCTGGATCTCGGCCCTCCTGGCCAGAGCAGTCTTCAGCTTCTCCCTCATCTGTTCGATTTGGTCCTGCAGCTCCTGCAGCTCGCCGGGCTGGGGAGGGGCGACGACGGCGGATGGCGAGGCCACGGCGGCAGGGGGCGGGGCCATTGCTGCAGGGTGAGCAGCAGCGGTATTGGGTTGGGCAGAAGAGGAAGAGGAGGATGAAGAGGGGAGGGAGAGCACCAAGCTGGCAAGCGAGGCCGCTGGTCCTCCGTTCTCACACAGTCTGCTGTTGGCCCCCTCTCTCGGCTTCACAGGCCCTGCCCCCTCACATTTGGCCCCGCCCACCTTTGCATCAGCAGTGGCAATGCGAGCAAGCAGGCGGCGGGTGTTGAGGGTCTCCAGGTTGAAGTGGACACGTTTGAAGTCCCGGGCGTCCTTTGAGGCGGCGGCTGCCGCCGCAGCAGCAGCAGCGGCAGCCGCATCCTTGCTGGTCTCGTTGTTCCATTTGGCAGAGGCGGAGGGGGCTGGTGGGGCAGAGGGGGTGGCGAGGTGCGGAGGGGGGTTCTGCAGGTTACAGCTGCACAAAAACAGAGAAACATGAAGGTGTATAGACTCTTGGAAACCTTGGAAACAGCATAACCATGTGATCCGGTGAAAAAGTCCTGAACAAACAAGTTCCTCACCTTCATCTCGACTTCACAAACTAACACATGAAGAAGAAGGAACAGGTTTCTACACCAATGGGAAACATTTACATGATCCTGTGACATCAGACACAAGACGAACCTTTTCTCTTTTTCAGCTCGCTGCTTCTTCACATCTTCGTACGTCATGTTCAGAGCTCGGTGGATTTTCTGTCAAACACAAACAGTCGGATTTTAAACTTTGAAAGGGAACAACAAGAACATTTTCACAGCCTGTTTAAATAAAAACTAAGAACACATCTGTTGGTTCTGGTTCCAGATTTCACCAATCTCTGAGCTGGAAAAATCTGCCCACACAGTAAACCCTCAACACTTTCTCTGCACCTCCTTATGACCCTTCAGAACCTCCTCAACACATCCTTTGCACCTCATTAGAACCCTCCAGAACCTTTTCAACACTTCCTATCCTCCTCCCTAGAACCTTCCAGAACCTTCTTAACGTTTCTTCTGCACCACCTGAGAACCAACCAGAACCTCATCAACATCTCAACACTTTCTCTGCTCCTCCCTAGAACCCTCCAGAACCTGCTCAACACTTCCTCCGCACCTTCTCAGAACACTTTAGAACCTCAACTCTTCCTCTGCTCCTCCTTAGAACCCTCCAGAACCTGCTAATCACTTCCTCTGCACCTTCTTAGAACCCTTTAGAACCTCAACACTTCCTCTGCACCCCATTAGAACCCTCCAGAAACTTCTCAACAATTCCTCTTCTTCTCTCTAGAACCTTCCAGAACCTTCTTAACATTTCCTCTGCACCACCTGAGAACCAACCAGAACCTCATCAACATCTCAACACTTTCTCTGCTCCTCCCTAGAACCCTCCAGAACCTGCTCAACACTTCCTCCGCACCTTCTCAGAACACTTTAGAACCTCAACTCTTCCTCTGCTCCTCCTTAGAACCCTCCAGAACCTGCTAATCACTTCCTCTGCACCTTCTTAGAACCCTTTAGAACCTCAACACTTCCTCTGCACCCCATTAGAACCCTCCAGAAACTTCTCAACAATTCCTCTTCTTCTCTCTAGAACCTTCCAGAACCTTCTTAACATTTCCTCTGCACCACCTGAGAACCAACCAGAACCTCATCAACATCTCAACACTTTCTCTGCTCCTCCCTAGAACCCTCCAGAACCTGCTCAACACTTCCTCCGCACCTTCTCAGAACACTTTAGAACCTCAACTCTTCCTCTGCTCCTCCTTAGAACCCTCCAGAACCTGCTAATCACTTCCTCTGCACCTTCTTAGAACCCTTTAGAACCTCAACACTTCCTCTGCACCCCATTAGAACCCTCCAGAAACTTCTCAACAATTCCTCTTCTTCTCTCTAGAACCTTCCAGAACCTTCTTAACATTTCCTCTGCATCACCTGAGAACCAACCAGAACCTCATCAACACCTCAACACTTTCTCTGCTCCTCCCTAGAACCCTTCAGAACCTGCTAAACACTTCCTCTGCACCTCCTTAGAACCCTTCCAGAGCCAAGGGCGGTCCAACTGCAGACCTCCACTGTCAGGCCGGTCAGTTTTTTACGTCCCCACAGGACGTAACATGATGCATTCTCGGTTGTTTCGCTACTCTACACATCGCGACAGCGGTAGCTGACTGGTTAGCATTATCCAAAACATTGAGTAAAGTCTGAATGCATTGCTCTTGGTGTATGTTCGCCGTCAATAGCTACCGCTGTCAATATTGTACATTTAAATCACACAAATTACAGAATGCCACACGTGTGTAAGTTAGGTTAGCCTATTTGGCATTCTACATAGGTAACATTAGGCTACGCCAGCGGTGGCTAGCGTTAGCTCCTGAAGTAGCAGGATTAGCTTTTTTTTTCTTTGGATAACGTAAGCTAACGTTACTCATAGACTGTATGAAGCTACTGTGTGTTCGTTTTTGTAAAGCATTTTGCAAGGGCATAGGTTTGCATTTGTCTTAACATGTTGACGACACTCAGGTTAGTTATTTGTCCAAAAAAGATAAAAATAAAAATCTGTATCGTTTAGACCGTTCGGTGTAGCTTTTCACACTTGACGTTAAACTTTGCTGCCTGTATGAATTAATCTTAGCTGACTCGAGGTTTATGTACTACGACAGTGTTTCCCAACCCTTTCCTGAAGAGTGTTACCCCCTGTCCTGCATGATTTAATCTCTCCCTGCTTCCACAAAGCTGATTGAAGCAGCTTCAGGATTCATAACGAGTTGATAGTTTGAATCAGCTGTTTTGGTGCAGATTTAATACACACGGTTAATTAAACAGTTATCCACATAAAGAAACGACTCCTCACCACAGCCACTGTTGGCAGATCCTAATCTGCGTGATTTAGATGTACAAATATTAATAGTGGTAGATATTTTGATGGAACATGCAGAGACTCATGCATTCAGACTTTTTTTTAAATGTTTTAGATAATGCAAATCAGTCACTGGTGCCAGCTCCTGTTCTAACTGTGTAATCTGTGTGTGTATTGCATGTAAATTCATTTTTACGGATTGTAGAGTTTGATAGTCCACATAGTCCAGCAGGGTTCTAGTTACGGTCCAGAAGGAGGTCTGAGCTCTTAATCGTGCATCTGTGGGGGTCAGTAATTCATTTACTAACAACCATTATTTTTAATCACAAATGTACATTATATTAATAAGGTAAACACACTAAAATGAACACATTTTCCAAACAAACTATGCTGCGCACCGCATGAATGTCATTACGACATGATTAATAATAATTAATATGATACCATAAAGGGCGGATTTGGGGTCTCTCCTTGAGCAGCAGTCTTTGTTGGTTTATTTCAGGCTTTTAAAACTTGAGCTTGGGCTGCTGTGTAGTGGGCTGCTGTGTGAGAGAGAAAGTGTTGTAATGAGCGATGAAGTCTCTGTCCAGGCTTCTATTATTTATTTATTAATCCCCGCCGGTAACGTCCATTAAACTACAGACCCCCACGAAGCTCAAATTGTAGTCCAGTTTCCACAGTTGTCCGTTTTTCCTATTAAATTCAGCTGATTGCAGTAAAATGCCACAGTATATTACTCTTCAAAAGTAAATTATGAATGAGAAGTGTGCGTGTGTTTCTTTTCTGATGACTGGAAGAGAGGCTAAGTTACACTCTTAATCAACACCGATGTTTTACTGTGAATGGATGTGGCTGTATGGACGGAGTTAAGGTCATATTATGACAGAATAAATAAATAGTGCCTGTAAAAAAGATACTGTTACTGGTTGAATGATTGAAGCGATATACAGTCGGCTTTGTTGCTACATTGGCACGTTAAGTGCTAAGTAGAATAGGCTCAAATCAATATGCTATATTTAAGGAATTAGCCTGCTGGTTTCCCCTTACAATGTTAACAATATAAGTAAATATAAATCAACAACAAAAAGCCTCCCCCTATGTCTACGTGATTAAACTTTATAATTTTATGTGTTTCCTGTCAAATCGCACACTTTTATTTTGTAGTTTTTGCGTGTATATCCTGTCCCGACTGGCCTGGCGGTGGAGGTGGCCTGACAGTGGAGGTCTGCAGTTGGACCTTCTTACCAGAGCCTGTTGTTTCCTCTGGTGTCTTTGAACCTTTGTAGTGTGGTTCTTTGTTCCATGTCTGTGTCAGTTGATGGTTCTGTGTCAGCTGTGATCCACACTGCTTTCATTTTTAAATCAAACTCAGTAGTTAGAATGTGACAGAAATCTCACCTGTGAGGTGTGCAGCCAGTATTTGAGGTTCTGTCGGCGGCGGATGTGAGGCAGGACGAGCTGGTAGAAACCGTGTTCACCTGCCAGAGTCAGCAAAGCTCCGCCCACTCCAACACACAACAAGACGAAGAGTCCTGAAAAGTGACTGATCCCCATCTGAAGAGTCTGAAAGAGAGAGATGGGACAGATTCCTGAACACACTGGGTCCACTTAGAAAGAAAAACGTTATCAAAGGTCAAAGTTCAGGTTCTTTAAGATACTACATTTTAAAATCTATTTCTGCCCCACCTCCAGCTGAGCTGCTGGTTTCTGTAGACTTAATGCTTCACGTTACTGTCTCACACCATTCATGATTCAAACTGAAGGTCAGAACATTAAACTCCCACCAGAAATACATTCAGTTTTTTCTCAGGTGGACTGGAACAGTGGCCAAAGTAAATGTTTATCATTTCCTGGATAAATGCCATCAGTCCCAGAATGCACCAGGAGTCTCAGTCCAAGAGCTGAAAGTCTTAGTAAATCAGAAAACTGCAGCTCACGTCTGTGTTTCAGCATTGTGTTGTGTCAGTGTGTTGGGGTCTCGATAAAGTTGTTTCATGTGAAGAGAAAAAGAGCAAGTCCTCAGTGTCAGTGAGTCAGAGTGACCTGCAGGGGGCAGCAGCTGAACACCTGATTATTCAGGTGGAGACAACACTACTAACACAACCGACTACTAACAACACCGACTGCACTGATTACTGACTCAACCACACATAGAACCACGTCTCCAAATCATCTGGGCCGCTGGGTAAAATGCAAACAGAAATACAATGTGATGCTGTGGAAACACTGAAAGCCCAGTTTTAACTGAAAAAGAAACTTATCAAATGTTCAAACTTGTTTTTGGAAAATGATGTGCCCATTCTGAATTTGCTGCCAGCAGCACGTTTCAGGGTCGTGTTTCCCACTGTGTCAGCTCTTCTTCCTCTAACAACACTGAGCATCTGGGACCCGAGGAGACCGACTGCTGTAACGTAGAAATTGGAATGTTTCCCAGGATTTCAGCTGCTCAACAGTTCGGGGGCTCCTTTCTTACTGCTCCAAATATTTTCAAAGGGTCAGGACTGCTGGCAGGCCAGTTCAGCACCCGGACTGTGCTGTGGTAATACCTGCAGAATGTGGTCTGGCATCGTCCTGCTGAAATAAGCAAGACCGTCCCTGAAAAAGACCTCGTCTGCTTGGCAGCTATATTGCTCCACACAAATCACATTTCATTTTCCAAAAACACATTTTCAGTTTGAACATTTGAAGTGCTGTTTTCAGTTGAATCTGGGCTTTCAGTGTTCCCACATCATCACCTTTTGTTTCTGTTTACATTTTACACAGCGCGCCAACTCCTTTGGAAACGGCGTTTTATGTATCATCCAATACACATGTAGGCACACAAACTGGCAACATGCAGGTTAAAATCATTTTCATTCCAACGTCTTCCCACAAGCCAACGTTAAAGCTGACTTTTCATGTGTCTTTGCATGAACCTGATGTATTTATCAGTCAGAAGAGACTTTGTGAACTAAGTGTGTCAGCAGAGACACAGGATAGCACAGTTGCTCAGGTGAGTCCTGAACCATCCCTTAGAGTGTACTCACACTAAGCGAACCGTACCATGCCCGAGCACGTTTAACACCCAAAGTCCGGTTCGTTTGACTTGTGTGATCGCTCCGTGCCGTGCTTAACTGTGTCCGGGCCCACTTGAAGAGGTTGGCCCGGACACAGTTAGGCTGGACTCCAACACGGCATCTAGTGTGATCGCTAACTGTGCCCGAGCACAGAACACTGACACAAACTCCACTGTGTCGTGCGAGAGAGAGCGCTTCTTTTTCACAGAATGACAGTCGACATTGACTACTAGCTATGTAAGGTTACAGCGTGCTACCCTTGACAACCCAGCTGTGATCTAACATAGCTCTCCTTATTTGCTAGGCTCCTTACATGCTTGCTAATAACTTTCTTTAAGGTGGGTCTTCGACATTCACAGTTGTGTTGGACAGATTTGTGCAGCGGTGTTCGTGAGAGAGAGAGACAAGGTGCTGTGCGAATATATGCACAGCAGTCAACTACAATTTTAAATAGGCCTGGTAAAAAAATCACATATTAATATATGACAATAGGCATTGATACTGTGGCGGCTGCCACAAACAAATAAATGTATGGGAAACACTGACTGACTGATGACTTAAACGTGCTATGGCTCGGATCGTTAGGTGCAGTATGAGCGCAGGCCAGTGGGGGAGCGGGGACAATCGTGCTCAGGGACGGTACAATGAAACCAGGCCTAGTGTGAGTACACCCTTAGTTATGCTGCTTTAGGCCTAGACTTCCGGGGGACTTGATGCACTGAGCTCCTCTCTTCTCCTCTTCCTTTCCATCTGTATACACTCCCCCCCAACCCCGTCACTATTAGAATAGTCCACTAATCTTTCTGTAAAATCCTGCTGGATGCTGTAGAAACATACAGACACTGAGACTGACCTCGGTGACGGCGAACACTCGGTTCCCACAGGGAACCACTTTGTACCACTTGTCGTGCAGCAGGTCCATGTATCCCTCTGATTTATATCTGCTGATGAACTCGGAGATGTTGGATGTCAGAGGAGAGTTCTGAGGCAGGCCGATACCATAACCTAAATAACAAACAACACATGATAAACAATAAACTGACCAAAACAATAAACAGTTAACAAGAAACAAGAAACACATAAACTACACAATAAACAGAAAGATACATAACCCAAACACTAAATAATCTACTTAAGACATAAAAACAGGGATTTATTCACGTTGTTTCATGCCTGATTTAAAAATGGGGATTTACTAACGTCATATCGCACCCAACTTAAAAACGGAGATTTACTGACATCATATTGCACCTGACCTAAAAACTGGGATTTACTCACATTGTATCTTCTTCTCCATCTATCTGCTACTTCAAGGTCAAATATTTCAAAGGCATCAGATCATTCTCTGTTTCTATGCAGACGACTCACAATCAATTATGATGGTATCTCTAATGTTCACAGCATTCCTGGTCTGGTTCTGCTGTGGCTGCTGGTGATGAATCAGTGTTTATTGGCAACTGAAGTAGTTTTTCATGGTTTTACTCTGGAGGAACTGGAGGAGACTGATCAGTTTACCAGACTCAGAGCTCCATCACTTTCCTCTCTGTGATCATCTCACTGTGTTTTAATGCAGTCCAGTTTCCCATTGAGCTGTTCTCATTTACATATGTTTAATGCTTCTGTTTTGATAATGCTATGTTGACAAGCAGTCAATATCCAGCTGCTGAACTGCAGATAGTCATCATTCTATGATTGCCACATCGTCAGACTTAATCAACATCAAAACAAGTTAATGACAGCAGCTGTTCTGTCAGCCATATCTCAAAAGGACAGATCACTGAACGTTTAAAGCAGCTTTGTCATATTCCAGTACAGACAAAAACCATATGGTAGCTTATCAATAAGCTGCAAACACATATTTATGTTCATGAAAGATGTGGACTGGGCTGGGACTGGGCCAGATCCTGTGGACATTAGGTGTAACATCAATCAACAGGCGATCATCATGGGAGTTATCTGGTCTAGTGTTCATATTCTGTATTTCTGTGTAAGTTGTAACATTTTGTAAATTTGTAAATTGTTTATCATTCATAACACAGTAACTGTAAACTACATTTCTTTCATGCCCTTCACTGCCCTGTGTAGTCTGCGCCTCCTTTTCTTTTCTATGTATAAACCTTTATATATTTCACTCTGTGTATCTTAATAGTGTGGTTCAGGAGGTAGAGCGGTACAGTAATTGGAAGGTTCTTGTTTCGGTCTCCGGCTCCTCCAGAGAGAGTGTCGAAGAGTCCACAAATGTGAATGTTGGCATGTCTTTGAGTGGTCGGTAGACTAGAGGAGCGCAGTGTAATTCCTACTCTGCAGTCCAGTGTAAAGATTGTTGATTATAAAGTATTTTCTCTGCAGGAGGAAACAGGAGTGAATCTTTAAACGCCCAGAGAGTCAGACTGTTCTACTCAGATGATGAAACTTATTGAAACATGTTTCAGTAAAAAAAACTAAGAAGGAAGAACTGAGAGCAAGTAAATGCAAGAAGACAAACCCAGAAACACACAAAGACAGGTTCTGTAATCTGGAGGACCTTCATTATAACATAATGCAGACATAACACATTGCCCAACAACATTAACATCATAACTACATGATGAACCTGAATCTGAATAGTTTGGCCCAAACTCTCTCAAAATGTCCCTAATGTCTTCAACTGATCCTGTCCTCACAAAGATAGAAAAACACACACTCAATGTCTCACCTTCAATGGCAAACGGTTTCCCCACAGTTGCAAGTTTACAGTCGGCGTCAATGGAAACTTCGTAGTCAAGCAGAGCTTTGTCCATGATGAAGGCGTCGAGCTGAGGAGGATCTGTCCTTCAACACAGAGCAACACAGTTACTACAGCATCTACAGTAACTACACATAGCAACTACAGAAGACAACTGCAGCAACTACAGACAACAACTACAGCAGTTACCACAACTAGAGACAACTACAGCACCTAAAGACAGCAACTAAAACAATTACAGACAGCCACTAAAACAACTACAGACTGCAACTAAAACACCTACAGACAGCAACTTAAAGAAATACAAACAGCAACTACAAGCAGCAACTAAAGCAACTACAAGTACCCACTAAACAACTACAGAAGGCAACTAAAACAACTACAAACAGCAACACAACAACTACAGACAGCAACTAAAACTACAGCAACATAAACAATTACAAATAGCAACTACAAGCAGTAACTAAAACAACTACAGACAACAACCAAAACAAGTACATACAGTAACTAAAAAAGTACAGACAGAATCAAAACAACTACAGACAGTAACTAAAACAACTACAGATAACAACTAAAACAACTATAGACAGCAACTAAAACAACTACAGACAATAACTAAAACAACTACAGACAACAACTAAAACAACCACAGAAAATAACTAAAACAGCTGCAGAAAGCAACTAAAACAACTACAGACAGCACCTACAACTACAGACAGTAACCAAAACAACTACAGAAAGCAACTACAAAAGTAAAGCACCTTAAACAATTACAAACAGCAATTATAGACAGCAACCAAACCAACTACAGACAGAAACAAAACTACAGACAGCAACTAAAACAACAACAGAGCAACAAAACAACAGACAGAAACTAAAACAACTACAGACAGAAACAAAACACCTGCAAGCAGTCACTAAAACAACTACAGACAGCAACAAAACAATTACAGACAGCAACTAAAACTACTGCAGACAACAACTAAAACAACTACAAACAGTAATTTAAACAAATACAGACAGCAACAAAACAACCACAGACAGTAACAAAACAACTACAGACTGCAACTAAAACAAGTACAGAAAGTACAGACCACAACTATAGACTGCAACTATAATAACTACAGAAAGTACTGACCACAACCAAAACAACTACAGACAGCAACAAAACACCTGCAAGCAGTCACTAAAACAACTACAACAACTTACACAATTACAAACAGCAACTACAGACAGCAACTTAAACAACTACAGACAGTAATTAAAACAACTACAGACAGCAACAAAACGACTACAGACAACAACTAAAACAACCACAGAAAGCAACTAAAAAAGTACAGCAACTTAAATACTTGCAAACAGCAATTACAGACAGCAACTAAACCAACTATGGACAGAAACAAAAGTACAGACAGCAACTACAACAACAACAGACTGCAACAAAACAACATAGAGTAACTAAAACAACTACAGAAAGCAACAAAACAACTACAGACAGTAACAAAACAACTACAGACTGCAACTAAAACAAGTACAGAAAGTACAGACCACAACGACAGACTGCAACTAAAACAAGTACAGAAAGTACAGACCACATCTAACACAACTACAACAACTTAAACAATTACAAACAGCAACTATAGACATCAACTTAAAAACTACAGACGGTAACTAAAATAATTACAGACAGCAACAAAATAACTAGAGACAGTAAAAAAACAACTATAGACTGCAACTATAATAACTACAGAAAGTACTGACCACAACTAAAACAACCACAGACAGCAACAAAACACCTGCAAGCAGTCACTAAAACAACTACAACAACTTACACAATTACAAACAGCAACTACAGACCACAACTAAAACAACCACAGACAGAAACAAAACACAACTATGGACAGAAACAAAAGTACAGACAGCAACTAAAACAACAACAGACAGTAACAAAACAACATAGAGTAACTAAAACAACTACAGACAGTAACTAAAACAATTACAGACAGTAACAAAACAACTACAGACTGCAACTAAAACAACTATAAAAAGTACAGACCACAGCTAAAACAACTACAGACAGCAACAAAACACCTGCAAGCGGCCACAAAATAAACTACAACAACTTAAACAATTACAAACAGCATCTACAGACAGCAACAAAACAACTACAGACAGTAAAAAAAACAACTACAGCCTGCAACTAAAACAACTACAGAAAGTACAGACCACAACTAAAACAACCACAGACAGAAACAACACCTGCAAGCAGTCACTAAAACAACTTAAACAATTACAAACAGCAACTACAGACAGCAACAAAATAACTACAGACAGTAACTAAAACAATTACAGAAAGGTACAGGTGCAGAAAGCAATTAAAACAACTACAGACAGCACCTACAACTACAGACACTAAATAAAACTACAGAAAGCAACTAAAAACGTACCTTAAACAATTACAAACAGCAATTACAGACAGCAACTAAACAAATACAGACAGCAACAAAACACCTGCAAGCAGCAACTAAAACAACTACAGACAGTAACTAAAACAACTACAAACTGTAACAAAACAACTACAGGAAGTACAGACACTAACTAAAACAACTACAGACTGCAACGAAAACACCTGCAAGCAGCAACTAAAACAACTACAGACACTAACTAAAACAACTACAGAAAGCAACTACAAAAGTACAGCAACTTAAACAATTACAAACAGCAATTACGGACAGCAACTAAAACAACTACAGGCAGCAATAAAACAGCTACAGAAACTAAAACAACTACAGACAGAAACAAAGCAACAGACAGCACCTTAAACAATTACAACCAGCAACTACATACATCAACTACAGACAGTAACTAAAACACCTACAGACAGTCACTAAAACGACTACAGCAACTTAAACAATTACAACCAGCAACTGCTTGCAGCAACTAAAACATCTACAGATAGCAACTAAAACAACTACAGACAGCAACTACAGACAGTAACTAAAATATCTACAAACAGCAACTAAAACAACTACAGACAGCAACAAAACATCTAGAAAGCAACTAAAACAACAACAGACAGTAACAAAACAACTACAGACAGCAACAAAACAACAGACAGCAACTTAAACAATTACAACCAGCAACTACAAGCAGCAACTAAAACATCTACAGAAAGCAACTAAAACAACAACAGACAGTAACAAAACAACTACATACAGCGACTAAATCAACAACAGACAGTAACTAAAACTACAGACAGCAACTAAAACAACTACAGCAACTAAACCAATTACAAACAGCAATTACAGACAGTAACTAAAACAACTACAGACAGCAACAAAACAACTACAGACAGTAATTAGAACAACTACAGACAGCAACAAAACAACAGCAACTAAAACAACTACAGCAACTTAAACAATTACAACCAGCAACTACAAGCAGCAACTATAACATCTATAGATAGCAACTAAAACAACTACAGACAGTAACTAAAACAACTACAGAGCAACAAAATAACTACAGACAGCAACTAAAACAACTACAGACAGCAACAAAACAACAGACAGCAACTAAAACAACTACAGCAACTTAAACAATTACAAACAGCAACTACAGACAGTAAGTAAAACACCTACAGAGCAACAAAATAACTACAGACAGCAACTAAAACAACTACAGACAGCAACTAAAACACCTTCAGAGCAACAAAATAACTACAGACAGCAACTACAGACAGCAACTAAAACAACTACAGACAGCAACTACAGACAGCAACTAAAACAACTACAGCAACTTAAACAATTACAAACAGCAACTACAGACAGTAACTACTGTCCTTCCGGTGTGTTCTCATGTGTTCTCTCTTATCCTGGTTGGTTCTCTTACTTGAGAGTGGCGACCCCTTCAGGCGTGGTCGGCTCATTGAAGCGTCTCATGTACTCGTGCATCTCTGGGAAACTCTTCTTCATGTAATCCTCTGCACTGCTCTCCCTCACCGTCCCAAAGCGAAAACCCCATGACGGGTGGTGCAGCTGAGACCCAGTGCAGGAGAAGAAGAATGAGAGGTGGAGTTTAACGTAGAGATGATTTAAAGACTTTATAGTGCACTACAAATACAAAATATGACAAACATTATGCCTCCAACCAGAAGTGGTCGGATGGAAAAATCCCAACATGCACAGAACTTGTTTTCATCATTTCCATTTGAAGTCACTGTTCCATTAACTGATGTGTGGACATATGTGGAGTACAGGTATACTACGCATCAGTTAGTCTTTCCTTGGTTGTTAGCAATAATCATGATAACATATACCTTATTATTATCAGTGTTACAGAATGAGGACATATGTCTTATTGGTTATCAGGATTTTCTTGAAAATGACATTAACATGGGGCTATGTTCAGACAGCGTCGCAGTGATTGTCACAGCAGATCAGAGCTGAACTCTGAGTCTCTCCACATTTAAAATAAAAAGCTAATCACACACAGATGGACATCCAATTAAACCCCCCCAGCTCCCAGCAGCCCCAGCTGTATAAACGCGTACAGACGTGTTTCACGCTTCAATTAGCTGCTGAATTAAAAGTGTAATTAGGATGAGGCAGGTGACCCAAGAACAAATTTAATCTGTAATTATTTCACAACATGAAGCAGAAATTGTCTGAATAAAGAGCCAGAGCTCAGCAGCTAAGACAGAAGTCAACACACAGTTGGGATTTTAGATTTGATCAGTATCACTAACACTGAATGATCAATTATTAGGTTAACGTGACCGGGATATCCCGGTGGTCTAGAGGTTTGAGATGCTGATCATATAACTGCAACGTACCCAGTTTGTGTCTTTGTTGCATAATATCCCTCGTCTCTCATGCCCTGCCAGCTCTCTACTATACTTAATTCTGGTTTAGCCAATGACGTCACAGTTCTGGTGTGTGGGTGTTCCAGTTTTACTTGGTAGTGGCCTGTCCCTGCTGTTATGGTCTTGTTTTACTTCACCGTACGCAGAGTCGCAGTCTAACACACTTCTCTGCTCCTCCATTTCAGGAGTTACTTAGTGAAAATCCTATAGTGACGGTGTCTGCCCCCCGACCATCGAAATTATTTAAAAAGGTAAACAGAAGAGGAGCTGTGCATAAAAACCTCATAAAAATTAAAACCACAAGAGCAATAGTGCAAATGAATAGGAGAGTTAAATGTGGACTCTTAAACATCAGATCTCTCTCTTCTAAAGGTGTACTAGTAAATGAACTAATATCAGATTATGATATTGATTTATTTGGTCTTACTGAAACCTGGCTGGGTGATGGAGAATATGTTAGCCTAAATGAATCCACCCCTCCCAGTCATATTAATACTCACATTCCTCGAGGCACAGGCCGAAGAGGTGGAGTTGCAGCTATCTTCGACTCTAGCCTACTAATCAGCTCTAAACCTAAACTAAACTATAACTCATTTGAAAGTCTTGTTCTTAGTCTTTCGCACCCAAGTTGGAAATCACTGCAACCAATTCTTTTCGTTATAGTGTACCGAGCACCTG
>NC_060168.1:34838201-34863189 GCF_021292245.1 Micropterus dolomieu | reverse complement strand
TGTTACTAACACAACTTCTCCCCTTTCCGGTAGTCTTGTGCTTTCTCGTCCCTCTCCTCTCTCCTCCTGTCACTTCCTGCAGGTTTTCTGGCTCTGGAGCTGTGGAGTCTGGATCTGTGGTTGCGGGTCACCTGCTGCCCCCGTGTTCCTGCTCGACACCCTCTGCTGCAACGACTATTGTTGCTAGTCTTATTGTTATTATTGTTATTATAATCATTAACATTACGATGGTTACCATTAACACTATTATAAATATCTGTACCATTTTTCATTTAGTCTATAGCAACATCACCTTCACTGTCTGTACCTCTGTGTGTTTATTGTGTAGGCTGCCTCCCTCCCCCCTCTCTCTCCTTACATCTCTCTCTCTCCCCCTCTCCCTCTCCCTCTCTCTCTCTCTCTCTCTCTCTCTCTCTCTCTCTCACCCCCAACCGGTCGAGGCAGATGGCCGCCCACCCTGAGCCATGGTTCTGCTCGAGGTTTCTGCCTCTTAAAAGGAAGTTTTTCCTTGCCTCTGTTGCCTAGTGCTGCTCTTGGTGGTAACTGTTGGGCTTCTGTAAATAGCATCACAGAGTACGGTCTAGACCTGCTCTTTTATGAAAAGCGCTGTGAGATAACTGTTGTTGTGATTTGGCGCTATATAAATAAAATTTAATTGAATTGAATTGTGTATATTCACACCTCCTGGTGTATTTAGTTGGCTGCTCTTTTCACTCATTCATTGTTCACGACTTGTCTTACCGGTCTTTCATCTCATGTCTTGAGTCTCCGCATTAAACCTCTTGTTTCTTGCCTTTTTAGATTTATACTGTATAGATTACTCTCCTTTTCATGTTTGGTTTAACCTAGTTTTTGGACTGCCAATCTCATCTTCACCTGTTAGTGTAATAAAACTGTCACAGCCCTAGCTGTGATTTTGTTTTGTGTTTTCTCTGCCTGTTTGTATGAATGAGTGGGCGTTTCCCAGGCTAGGAGGTGGTTGGGTGTGTTGGAGGCGGCACAGCTGTTCCTCATCAGCTCATCCCAGAGGGGTTATCTACTGCCAGCTGCCTGTTGCCCGTCGCCAGATTATTCTTCGCCCTTACACGGTGGAGGTCTTCAGGCTACTTCATGTTCTCCTTCGAGGGAACTCGAACTGCGTCTGTGACAACATTATGGGAACGCCTCTGGGCGTGGCAGGGCTGAATTATGAATGAAACTACTCCAATTCTATTGGTGTTGCTAAAACGGTAGCGTGTGACGGCGTAACTGGAGGCGTATATAAGCACGCCGGCACACATGACACATTAGCTTTTTTCTATTCAGCAAGCACTCCACTATTGAAATTGAAAGTCGTCTTACCTGGAAGTTGCCGACGAAGCAGAAGAGATCATGTCTGGTAAACAGTTCCGACAGTGTGTTTTTCCTTGCCCACGCTACATCACGGCTGGGGATACTCACGAGATGTGCGTTTCCTGCCTAGGGATGTCGCACGCCCAGGCAGCTCTTGAGGGGGCTGCCTGCTGCCATTGCGAGGCCCTGTCCCTGAGGGTGCTGAGTTGTGTAAATCTTGGAATAGACTGTTCTCTGCACGGCTGACTACTTCGCGTTTGCTGGATTACAGCTATGTGACAGAAATTAAGCAGCACGGCTTCGGAGCGATGCCTCAGGTTGAGGAGGCATTAGCGAGCTATCTTTCTCCCACCCTCAAGTCTTGTCATCCCTCAAGACGCCGGCGCTGTCCACCAAGCCATGTCGGGCGACATCCGCTCTGGTGGGCAAAGCTTACATGGCGGCGGGTCGAGCTGGTGCAAGCCTGCACACGATGGCCAACCTGCAGGCATACCAGGCCGATCTACTCAAAGACTGTGACCAAGGGAGAGGCCCCTCTGAGGAGGACTTAACCAAGCTCCGTAGAGCTACGGATTTAGCGCTTCGTGTCACCAAGGAGACGGCCCGTTCCATTGGCCGCTCCATGGCAGCATTGGTGGCTACGGAGCGCCATTTGTGGCTCAACCTCTCGGCCATCCAAGAAAAGGAAAAGGCTTTCCTCCTCGATGCGCCCCTCACTACTACTGGCCTGTTTGGTGTGGCAGTGGACACTGTCGTCAACAGGTTCCAACACGTCAAAACGCAGGGAGAGGCGTTTGAGCAGAATCTTCCCCGCCGGTCTGGGTCTAGGACGGCAACGGCCGAGGAGAGACGAGCTCAGCCCTTGTCTAGTTCCTACTGCCAGAGCCAGAATGTCGCTTCCCGTGGTCCCCCTCAACCAACCTGGGACGCAAGGCGTCACTCTCGCCCACAGCCACCCGAGACGACGGATCTGAGGACCAACATTCAGTCTCGGCGGGCCCGGGGAAAGAGGTCCTGAGGTTTCGAGTAGGGGGGCCCACTTCCACCCCCCCCCGCCTCCCTCCCGAGGTCCCCTCCCTTGTGGCGGCTCAGGCAACAGGAGCTGTTTTTCCCACCGTCTCGGTGTTCGGGACACGCTAGCCACCAGCGAGCTCTCACCGGTCTACCCGCCTCATGGGGTTGCAGCCGGAAGACTCACACACCATGGGTCACCGGCGAGTTTTCCCTGACGGTCCTCCGCTTCAGGGTGCCACCGGGGACCTACACATAACACTGGCCACCAGCCCCGTTCGGCCTAGCACTCTCCCCTCGCACGTTCACCAAGTGTATGGATGCAGCACTGGCCCCGATGAGGCTCCAGGGCATCCGCATATTGAACTACATCGACGACTGGCTCATTCTGGCCCAGTCTCGAGAGTTAGCGGTTCGGCATCGAGATGTCGTCCTCGCCCACCTTCAGCGTTCGGGGCTGCGGCTCAATGCAAAGAAGAGCGTGCTGACGCCCGCCCAATGGACTATGTTCCTGGGGTGGTGTGGGGCTCAACGATGATACGGGCTCACCTGTCTCCTGCACGCGTCGAGTCCATTTTGTCGACAGTGACCAGAGTGCAACTAGGCTGCACCATCATTGTGAAACACTTTCAGAGGGTGTTGGGTCTCATGGCAGCAGTGTCCAGTATAATACCTTCTGGCCTGCTGCACATGAGAGCCCAGTGCAGTGGTGGTTAAAATCCAAGGGATTCTCCCCGAGGGGAAATCCGCTCCGTCTGATACGGGTTACGAGCAGGTGCCTTCGTTCCCTGTCAGTATGGAGGAAACCTTGGTTCCTGTCCCAGGGTCCCGAGTTGGGAGCGTCATGTCACCGGATAATTATTTCGACAGACGCCTCACTCACGGGGTGGGGCGCGGTCATGGACGGCCACTTTGCGAGAGGCTCCTGGCAGGAGCATCATTTCTCTTGGCACATAAATTGCCTGGAAATGTTGGTGGTTTCCAGAGCTCTGAGGAGTTTTATGCCCGCCCTCCGCGGTCGCCACCTCCTTGTAGTAGCCCCATTTTGGCTGGCCAGAGTGTGGTTCTCGGACATAATATCGCTCCTGGAGGGCCCGCTCTGGCAGGTCCCTCTGAGGAGAGACCTGCTGTCCCAGGCGGGAGGCCGGGTCTTTCACCTGCGCCCCGCCCTGTGGCAGCTGTGGGTCTGGCCCCTGAGGGGGCGCAGTTCCTGGAGGCGGGCCTGACGGCAGAAGCGGTCGAGCCACTACTCAGCTCCAGAGCCCCGTCCACGAGAAGGATGTACGGCCTGAAGTGGAATGTGTTCGCCACCTGGTGTAGAGAACGGGCGGTGGACCCAGCTACCTCCTCGGTGGTTATGGTACTGGAGTTCCTCCAGCACCGTTTCTCTGCTGGCCTTTCCCCGTCCACGCTCAAGGTGTATGTGGCTGCCATCGCAGCGTTCCACGCCCCTCTGAGGTATGGGCCTTTTGGGAGGCTTCCACTGGTCGTGCGCTTCCTCCTTGGAGCCCGGAGGATGAGATCCATGACTCGTTCCAGGGTTCCCACTTGTGACCTGGCAGTGGTTCTCAAAGCGCTGGCTGAGGCCCCCTTCGAACCCCTGGAGTCGGCTGAGGCCAAGCACCTGACCCTTAAGATGGCCTTTCTCCTCGCTATCACCTCTCTGAGGAGGGTGGGGGATCTCCAGGCACTTTCGGTTTCTCCTCGATGGTGGGTCAGAGCCATCCTGCACCCCTGTCCGGGCTATGTCCCTAAGGTTCCGTCCAGTTTGGCAGGGTCCACGGTGCTGCAGGCATTTCATCCCCCACCTCATGTGACGGCGGAGGACGGGAGACTTCATCTGCTCTGCCCTGTCAGAGCGCTGAGTATTTACAATCTGAGTTCTTCCCGGTGGAGAAAAGCAGACCAGTTGCTGGTGTGTTTCGGGTCCCCCAAGGCTGGGCTCCCCGCTTCTAAACACACGATCAGCAACTGGATCGTTCAGACTATTTCCCTGGCCTATCAGGTGCGCGGGTTGCCTTCACCTATGGCCGTGAGGGCACACGCTACTCGAGGCATGGCGGCCTCTAGGGCCCTCCTCGCAGGGGCTTTGCTCCAGGATTTTTGTGAGGCAGCTGGCTGGGCCACTTCTCACACTTTTATCAGTTTTACAGTCTGGACCTTCCTTCTGCACCCGGCACCCGTGCGCTCTCCTCTTTGTCGTGCCTACAGGTTTCTGCACGCTGGGGGCAGGCAGGGGTTTCGGTGTGGCCTAGTGGGTATCTCGTTCCCATAGTGTCGTCACCGACACAGTTCGAGTTCCCTCGAAGGGGAACGTCTCGGGTTACGTATGTAACCCTTGTTCCCCGAAAAGGGGAACGAGACACTGCGTCGGTCCGCCACACCTCACCCCGCCTAGAGTGCCTTGCTTCATAGCAAAGAGCTAATGTGTCATGTGTGCCGGCGTACTCATATACGCCTCCAGTTACGCCGTCACACGCTACCGTTTTAGCAAAACCAATAGAATTGGAGTAGTTTCATTCATAATTCAGCCCTGCCACGCCCAGAGGCGTTCCCATAGTGTCGTCACCGACGCAGTGTCTCGTTCCCCTTCTCGGGGAACAAGGGTTACATACGTAACCCGAGACGTTTCTTGAAGTTTTGTTTGTGATTCTAGTTGTGTTGGCCGTACTCACTTACCAGTGTTCTCTTGTCTCTTTCCAAGATCTTTTTTCAAGTTCCAACCCTCTGGGAGAGGATTCAGCTCCACCTCCTCTAAGACTGCCTGTACCCCTGCTCAAACCGCCTGGACCGAATCCTTATTTGAGTTTTTTGGAGAATAAAGACTGAACTTCCTCCTCATTACCTGAGACTTTCTCTGCACCTGGGTCCCCCTGAAACTAAACCTAACAAAAACCTCACTAACCATCCCTCTGTCTGGTACGTATCTACATCTGGGCCCTAAGCCCCGATTTCCCGTGTCTGTACCACAGCAGATTGGAACAAATATTATAAGAAAACATTTTCAGCTAACAAGTTGGGAAAAGTAGAAAATTCGAGACAAGCGGCTCGGTCAGTCGGATGTTAGAGGACAAACTGACAGCAGGCTGTAGTTTGATAATTTTTAAGAAGTCTATGTCACATGTTACTGTTAATGATGTCACTGTATGTAGGTTACAACAGATGGTGACATCACCAGTTACCAAAGACCAGCCAATAGCAGGTGGACAGTTCAGTACCTGCAGATATCACATGCACCTGTGAACAGACATGTGTGCTATCAAAAGAATGAATATGTTAAAAGTACTTCAGACTTTGTTTCCTCACCTTGGCGTCGTGGATCCCTGATACTTCCTCGAAGGTCTTCTCTCCTACCATGACGGCAGCGAGGTTGGCGGTGTAGCTGGACAGCACCAGCAGGCAGAAGATGGCCCACAGGTTCATCAGAAATCGACCTGTCCAGCACTTTGGTGTCTTAGAGGAGACGGTGCGTCCGAACAGGATGGCGTAGCACAGGTTTAGAGCTGATGAGTACGAGAACACCCTGATCCTGTTGCGTCCGTGAGGCGTCATGCCATATGGACTCTTCCACTCATACAGCGTGAGGAAGAGCGCCGTGATGTGCAGCGCCAGGAAGATGCCCACCCACATGGACCAGTGCAGGGGCCACATGAAGGCTCCGATGGGCGCTGCCGTGTCCTTACTGCGCACCAGGATGCCCAGGCTGGTGGAGAAGAAGGGCGAGGTGAAGTCGATCACCCGGCTCCGAGCTGAGTTAATACTGAAGGAGGTGACGGCCATGTCTGCCAGTCCATTCAGAAGATCCCCCACCAGCCCAGTCCAGCGTCCCCCCTTCCAAGCGCCATACTTCCCATCTCCCACGATATAAAGGTCAAACTCGAAGTCTAGGTCCTCAGCCAGCTTCTCCAGCAGGTCGATGCAGTATCCGTAGCAGCACTTGCTGTATTCTTCAGGCAGGAAGCTGCCGTTCCCGCCTGCCACCTCCCCAAAAAATCTCTCCAGTGTTTCTGAGCTGTTGGTGCCGGCGTCCAGGCAGTACTGTCCGGCCGGGCAGCTGCCCTCGTCGTCCACATCCCGTGTGAACACGAAGGGATGCTCCACCAGAGTCACCACCCGGACCCGACTCCCTGCAACTGGCATCCCTGCCCTCCAGCGGCCCCTGGTCCTCCCGCCTGTCCCCTCTGTCCTGTGGCGAGGTTTGGGTCCCTCCCATACTCCCTGGTCTTCTACCTGTAGCTGGCCTCCCTCCCAGCTGCCCACTGTCACCCAGGTGGGCTGACCTAGTGCATCCCGCCGCAGGCTCCAGATATGGAAACGCTGTGAGGTGAGGACCTGAGACCGGTTCTGGTGGACTCGGACCGGACCCGTTAGACCAAAGAAAGATGTGTTGGACAGGAACCTGCATGACAGAAGAAAAAACAAACTTTTGAATGATCCGGCTTCATCATCATCATCTGTCATCTGGTTTTCAGATATCCAGGTTCTAAGACTTTACAACCTGGAGAACCAAACTGATATGCACGTTACTGCCCACCCCTACTGGACTCCAAATAAACTCTGAATCCTCTCATTTTAATATACAGGTTTAGGAGATCTGGTGGATTTCAGATTTCAGGACCTGGTTATTCTGAACTCATTTTCTTTGGATTTATGAAGTTTTATCTTTACAGAAAGTAGATAGTTTAGTCTATTAATACACAAATTAAATGTGTTTATTGCTGAAGGCAGTGTGATATTAGATATGTGGACATCAACATCAATTCAAACATATTCAGACCTAAAACAGTTTAAAGATTTTCAATGACAGATTCAACAACATTTTCAGCTCCTTAACTTCTCAGAGCAGCGAGCTGAAGAGGAACCTGACTGTCTACAAACTGACAGACACCTGATTAGTCAGAAACAAGGTTTCCTGACTAAGGACTTAAAGTAGTTTGCGGATGAATAAAAGCTGCTGTACTTAAAGCAGTGAAACATCAGCTGTGTGGAGC
This sequence comes from Micropterus dolomieu, assembly GCF_021292245.1. Taxonomy (NCBI): domain Eukaryota; kingdom Metazoa; phylum Chordata; class Actinopteri; order Centrarchiformes; family Centrarchidae; genus Micropterus; species Micropterus dolomieu. The sequence goes on along the minus strand of NC_060168.1, from coordinate 34,855,855 downwards.
GATGAGGAGACTGTGACCTTCCTAACATGAACACATGACACTAACAGAAATGTCTGATGTCGTCATGTTTGAACTGCAGCTCTTTTAATGACGTGACCTTGCTGTGTCCTCTTCTTCACTTGTGGTGCATTAACAGCAGCGACTGGAGAATCAGCTGTTTGTCTCCATCAGCCAATGAGCTCATTTTCTCACAGTATACTGGAGGCTTTCAGAGGATAGTTCCTGGTGATTTCAGTGGCTTTCTGACCTTGTTTTGCTGCTACTGACAGGACCAAAGTTTCACATTAACAAAGATCAGAACCTGAGGGACAGGTTGTCATTTCATTTACTGATTAACTCTGAAAGTTTGAGTTTGTTTCTGTGCTTGAATGTCAGTTTGACGAGTCTGTGATCTGATTTCATATTATCACTCTGATGTTTCTTCTTCTCTTCACGCTCTTTCTTTTCTTCTTCTGCAGCAGATAATCCGTCCTCTGAGGTTTTTATCTTTCAGGGTTTGAATGTAATTTCATTTACTGTGAATGTGTTTGATCTCTTTCTGTCAGTAAACTGAACACAGCAGTTAAACCTTTCATCGTCCTGTTTCCTGCTGCTGTCAGACTCTCAGACACAATGACTGGCTCTGCTGCAGCTCACGGTTTTCCAAAACACGCAGTGTTTCCTGCAGCTCACAGTGTTTCCCGTAGCTCTCAATGTTTCCCGCAACTCGCAGTGTTTCCCACAGCTCACAGTGTTTCCTGCAGCTCGCAATGTTTTGTGTACTTCGCCGTGTTTCCTGCAGCTTGTAATGTTCGAACAAATCGCAGTGATTCCCACAGTTCGCAGTGTTTCATGCAGTTCGCTGTGTTTCCCGCAGCTTGCAATGTTCCCGCAGCACACAGTGTTTCCTGCAGTTTGCAGTGTTTCGTGCAGTTCACCTTGTTTTCCGCAGCTTGCAGTGTTTCCCGTAGCTCGCAGTGTTTCCCGCAGTTTGCAGTTTTTTCCAGTAGCACGCAGTGTTTCAAGCAGTTTGCCGTGTTTCCCGCAACTCACAGTGTTTCGTGCAGCTTGCAGTGTTTCGTGCAGTTTGCAGTGTTTCCCCGCAGTTGGCAATGTTTCCCGCAACTCGCAGCTTTTCCCGCAGCACGCAGTGTTTCTTGTACTTCGCAATGTTTCCCGCAGCTCGCAGTGTTCCGGCAGCTCGCAGTGTTTCACGTAGCTCGCAATGTTTCCCGCATATCGCAGTTTTTTCCAGTAGCACGCAGTGTTTCTTGTACTTCGCAATGTTTCCCGCAGCTCGCAGTGTTCCGGCAGCTCGCAGTGTTTCCCGTAGCTCGCAATGTTTCCTGCATATCGCAGTTTTTTCCTGCATATCGCAGTTTTTTCCAGTAGCACGCAGTGTTTCCTACAGTTCGCAGTGTTTCCCGTAGCTCGCAATGTTCCCGCAGCTCGCAGTGTTTCCCGCAGTCTGCAGTGTTTCGTGTAGTTCGCAATGTTTCCCACAGCTCGCAGTGTTTCCCACATTTCGCAGTGTTTCGTGCAGTTTGCAGTGTTTCTCGTGGCTCACAATGTTCCCGCAGGTCGCAGTGTTTCCCGCAGCTTGCAATGTTCCCGCAGCTTGCAGTGTTTCCCGCAGTCTGCAGTGATTCCCACAGTTCGCAGTGTTTCGTGCAGTTCGCAGTGTTTCGTGCAGTTCACAATGTTCCTGCAGCTCTCAGTGTTTCCCGCAGTTGGCAGTGTTTCATGCAGTTCGCAGTGTTTTGTGCAGTTCGCAATGTTCCTGCAGCTCTCAGTGTTTCCCGCAGCTTGCAATGTTCCCGCAGCTCACAGTGTTTCCCACAGTTCGCCATGTTTCCTGCAGTTTGCAATGTTCCCGCAGCTCACAGTGTTTCCCACAGTTCGCCATGTTTCCTGCAGTTTGCAATGTTCCCGCAGCTCGCAGTGTTTCCCGCAGCTCGCAGTGTTCCCACAGCTCGCAGTGTTTCCCACAGATTGCAATGTTTCCTGCAGCTCGCAGTGCTTCCCACAGTTCACAGTGTTGTACATTGAATAAACATTTGACATCTATTCATATGCACAAGCACCTATTACATTTACATTGTAAATGGATTTACCATCAGATGTAGAATGCTAAGATCATCAAGCAACTGTAAGCGAGCTTTTGACAAGACCATGAACTTCGTTTTCGGAGGATTTAAAGAGGTGGTATTATGCGAGAAGTGATGGCGGAACAAAAATGCTTGAATATTGTCGGAGTTGAGGAGCTCAGCAAGTGGCGTGTGAGGCCAGCCAGCCGCCCGCTCACAGAGCCCTCTGCTCCCGCCGTCACACAGACCGCTGCAGCAACAACGGCAGAGAAAAACACAGCTGGAAGGTTTTCATACCGCTCATTTGTCTTTACATTCTGAGTAATATTGAAACGTTTTAACCGTAGATATATTTTAAGAGCTGGTGTGTGTGTCGCATTGAACATTACGTCGCAGCAATTGTGTGCGGCGTCGCTATGACGACAAGCTACGTACTATCTCTGGTTACTGTCTGCACTGGAAAACGGAGCAGGGCTGAGTAGAGTCAAGTCTATTGATTTGTGCTATGGTAGCATTTTTCGGCAAGGCAGCATAGATCGTCAGAACACTGGCAAAAGGAACAATGATGTTGTGTGGTTGTGGACTAACTTATACCATCTGCTAGGTTACGGTTGCAGTCTGAAGCGGCTTTGATTTGGATCACACTACCTTATTTCTTACGACCCGCCCTTCTCTGCTTCTGATTGGCTAGTAGTCCTTACCTGGGAACTCCACATGTGCAACTCCCAACAAAGATTTTGTACAAGTAAGATGCATCACTCTGTAGCTCAAGAGCAGAGCGTACAACACATGGGGTGAAAAGAGGAACTGCAGCAATGTGCAGTATGAGAAAAATATGGTGTTTTTTGAAAATTAAACCATGTAAACCTGTTCTGGTACAACCCCTAATTAAGATTTTGAACCTGAAAATGAGCATAATACCACCTCTTTAAAACCAATTCAGCAAAGCAGCTTTTAACGACTGAAATGCAATCTGAACCTCTTGCACATCCTGTGCTATGAAGGGAGCATGTGTATAAATGATGCTGTGTCATCAGCATAGAAGTGTATTTTTGCTTGAATGTCCTTACCTAAGTCATTTATAAAAACAGAGAACAGAATAGGTCCCAAAATGGACCACTGATCCTCCAGTTTAGTTATCTCAAGAAAATGGACACACTGAGTTCGATCTACAAAATAATTTCTTAACCATGTCACAGCATTAGGACAGAACCCAACATCCCGAAGTTCGTACAGCTACAAATCGATCCACAGAATCAATGCCATGGATAGATCCAGAAATAAGGCAGCGCAATGCTGTTTTCTGTCAAAGGCACCAATAACATCATTTATCATCACAATAGCAGCAGTTATGGTACTGTGGCCAGTTCTAAAACCAGACTGAAAATGGTTTAAAATATTCTCCAAAGAAGATTAAAGTCAAGGGCAACCAGAGTTGGTTGAAGATACTAGAAAATATCTTCAACCAACTCTAGTTGCCCTTGACTTTAATCTTCTTTTGATAACTATGACCTGGATGACTGAGAACCTTCACAGACGGTTTGAAATAATATTATAATATTATTAAAGTAAAAACTGTTTTAACTGTAAATTTATCTGGGAGCCAGGATTGAGAGTTTGGAGATCGGACAGTAGTTGTTTAGCTCTGAGGGGTCCATACCTTTAAGAGGAGGAGAGTCTTTCCTCTAACGTCTGTTCAAGATAAGATTTATAAACTAAATGCTTTTGGAAGAAACATCATGCCTCCTCCCATATCTCACAAATGTTTGGTTCTTGTTAGACAGTGTGCAGGACGGTTTTACTATGTGATTACCATCCAGTGCTTCTACTGTGATTCAACTGATGGGGGGGGGGGGTGAAAGAGAGAGTGAGGCAGAGAGAGAGAGAGGGAGAGAGACAGCGAGGCAGAGAGAGAGAGAAAGGTAGAGAGAGAGAAAGGGGGAGAGAGAGCGAGGGAGAGAGAGAGATACTATTTTACATTAATATCACATTAATAAATACCTTTGCGTTTACATATGTACCAAAAGTTTAGATCAGCACATCTCAAAACTTAACTGCCCCTCTGTCACAGAGCAGAGCACATCAGTCAATCAAAAAACGATTTAATTCTGTTAAAAGTTCTGTTAAAGTAAAATACTAAATAAAAGTAAAATAGTAAAATAATAAAATTTGTTGCCGTTTAAACAGCCCACAGTTTCCCTCTCTTGCATGTGCGGGCATGTTCAAGGCAGACGAGTGATGACAGGGCCACAGCTGAAACTCATTGAAGCGTAATGTGTTGAATGGTAAGTAATGTTATGCGTAATTACACATATTTGCATTCTCTCAGGATTCTGTTGGTGATAGCCTACTGTAACCGAAATCTGGAAGTCCTTATTCTGAAATTTGAGCAGTGTTGATAGTACAGTCTGTGTGCCGAGGTAAAGTTAGCTAGTAGCTGTAGCCTGTCACTAATTGAGTAGGCTTAAATGTGGGAGTAATAGGTGGCCAGGCAGCCAGGGAAAACGTCTTGGCAAGCTAACTTAATATTGCTAGCTACGTTTATAATCTACAAGTAGCTACGTTAGCCAGTTAGCTGGCTATGATTCAGATGAGAAGAAATTCTAAAGATAACTCGCTAACACACAACTTAACTCTTGCGAGGATTAACTTAATTATTAAGTTCATGTTACTTAGAAATGTGTTTTATTGTGGCCAAAAAGCTTCTTCACCTAACTTAAAACATTATGTTGGATCAACTTATATACTTGCATTCATGTTGACAATTATTAAGTTCATGTTACTTAGAAATGTGTTTTATTGTGGCCAAAAAGCTTCTTCACCTAACTTAAAACATTATGTTGGATCAACTTATATACTTGCATTCATGTTGACAATTATTAAGTTCATGTTACTTAGAAATGTGTTTTATTGTGGCCAAAAAGCTTCTTCACCTAACTTAAAACATTATGTTGGATCAACTTATATACTTGCATTCATGTTGACAATTATTAAGTTCATGTTACTTAGAAATGTGTTTTATTGTGGCCAAAAAGCTTCTTCACCTAACTTAAAACATTATGTTGGATCAACTTATATACTTGCATTCATGTTGACAATTATTAAGTTCATGTTACTTAGAAATGTGTTTTATTGTGGCCAAAAAGCTTCTTCACCTAACTTAAAACATTATGTTGGATCAACTTATATACTTGCATTCATGTTGACAATTATTAAGTTCATGTTACTTAGAAATGTGTTTTATTGTGGCCAAAAAGCTTCTTCACCTAACTTAAAACATTATGTTGGATCAACTTATATACTTGCATTCATGTTGACAATTATTAAGTTCATGTTACTTAGAAATGTGTTTTATTGTGGCCAAAAAGCTTCTTCACCTAACTTAAAACATTATGTTGGATCAACTTATATACTTGCATTCATGTTGACAATTATTAAGTTCATGTTACTTAGAAATGTGTTTTATTGTGGCCAAAAAGCTTCTTCACCTAACTTAAAACATTATGTTGGATCAACTTATATACTTGCATTCATGTTGACAATTATTAAATTCATGTTATTTAGAAATATGTTTTATTGTGGCCTGAAAGGTAATTCACCTTACTCAAAACATTGCTTTGAACTAATGTAATTCTGCCAGCAGTCTTAACTTAAAAATTCTGGTGGAAAATGTTAACATATTTTTTTTTGTTGACCCAATGTTTTATTTTTTAGTGTGTATCCAGGTCATGTGCAGCTCTGTAAAAACTGAAATGAAACAGCAGTCTGGACTTAACCATTTTCTCAAAAACAAGAACCAGATCAACATCTAACCATTCTTCCACCTTCCGTCTCTGGGTCATATACACCGCCAGCTTTGCCTGTCCTAAAACAAGTTCAATAGCTGACATTTGTTCTTCTTCCAGCGAGTGTATCTAAAACCACAAATAGATAGAGGGAGAGAGAGAGAGAGGGAGGCAGAGAGAGAGAGAGAGGGAGGCAGAGAGAGAGGGAGAGGCAGAGGGAGAGAGAGAGGGAGAGGCAGAGAGAGAGAGAGGGAGGCAGAGAGAGAGAGAGAGGGAGAGGCAGAGGGAGAGAGAGGGAGGGAGGCAGAGAGAGAGGGAGAGAGAGAGAGTGAGCTTTAGGCTCTGTAATATCTCCTCATGAATAAAAGTTAAACCTCCAACACACATATTGTAGTTATGAATATATATGAATATTAATGTGTGTGTGTTTCCTCTCTTCCTTCAGTCTTAACTCCCCCCGCCTGAGAGGTAAGGATGGAGAAATCACAGTAACCCACAGGGATTTTCCTACACTGCACTGATAACACAGCTCTGCCTGCATGAATCCTGTCTGGTGACAAATAATTTCATTCAAACAGCTGCTGGCTCAGAAACACTCGACTCATTTGGACAAAGTGAAAAAACACATGTAAATATTTCAGTTTGTCTGATTAAATCTGCTAATGAACTCTGATTATTAATCTCGTGTTGCTGTTATTTCCATTCACTGAAGAGCAATAACACAGAGAGAAAATTAAAATCTATTTATATCAACAGCAGTGTGCCACGTAAACATAAATCTTTTCCAAGATCTTGTGTTCAGATTAATATATTTATTTTATACATTTCAGTGTTTAGAAGCATTTTAGGTTATTACATGCCTGCAGACAGTAAGATGTCTAATCTGGGTTTGATAAGCGAATAAGTAATTATAATAAGCAGCTCTCCATAAACCCTATCAAACTAAAGTTTGGTGTAAAACAGACCTTTCCATGAAACATGTCAGGGGAGAGTGTATGATAGAATTATCATTAAATTTCTTTCAGCATTAAAATAACGAGTAATAATAATTATATTAATGTATATTTAATATACGATCACTATGAAAGAAGTGTTGGTTCTTACCTGGACAGGTACTGTCCTGATGATGGGACCTCGTGTTTGTTGGGTTTGTCGTAGCAGTTCACCATATTCTGGATCAGAGCCAGGTCCGGTCTCACCATGGTTGCAGCGGTGACGGCCCTGGTGACGAGCTCCAGGGCGTCTCTGACGTAGAAGTCCAGCGGTTTCCGCTCCACCTCTCCGTAGGCCAGCAGGCCGAGCGGCAGCCCGATGGCATGCAGCGCATCGGGGCTGAGTGGCTGGCCCAGCACCCAGTGCACCATGGGTAGAGTGAGGCCCAGGTCCTGGGCACTGCGCAGCACCGCTGCCGCACACTGCGGGTCAGCTCCAAACAGCAGCACCGACACCGGTGAAGGCTGGTTCTGTCTGAAGTGTCGGGACAGGAAGTCATGGATCTGTGTGTCGTCATGTGCCGATTGCGTCAGGTTCAGGACTGCGTGCAGGTGCCAGGTTGCCCTGCCCCCACCGTCCCATGATGCACTGCTTCCGCTCTCATCGTCCAAGAGCCGCAGGAGCCCCCGAGACTCCTCCCAGCCCCGACACAGAACCGCAGTACCCTCCCTCCAACCAGACCGCTGCAGAACCGTTAGCAACAGGTTGGACAGACCGGACTCTGGAACTCCTGTGACCATCTGCAGATGGAACCGGTTCTACACAGAACCAGCAGTTACAATCAGGAGAACCAGCAATAGAACCAGTAAGAGAGCCGTTAGGAGAACCAGCAGGAGAACCAGGGGGAGAACCCGGATGAGAACCAGCAGGAGAACCAGTAAGAGACCCAGCAGGAGAACCAGCCAGAAAGCCAGCAAAAACACCAGCAGAAGAACCAGCAGGAGAACCAGCAGGAGAACAAGCAGAAAAACCAGGGGGAGAATGAGGAGAACAGAGTTAGAACATGTCAAAATGGTACAGTGGGTTGAACCAAACAAATCATCAATAAAACATCAGATAATCAATTAGAAACCACAGATATTTAAAAATGTTGATCTTTTCTGGTGTCTTTAGGACAAATCAGTTCCTGGACCATCAGAGAACCACTAAAGAACCACCAGAGAACCAAATGGGCGTGGCCTGTACTATGTGTACATACTATGAACACAAACTAATAACTGGCCAGAGTGGCGCTATTGGAACTATGTGTTGGGATCCTGGGGGTTAATCGAATGGTTCTCTGACGGGGTTAAACGAATGGTTCTCTGACAGGGTTAAACGAATGGTTCTCTAATGGGGTTAAATGAATAGTTCTCTGACGGGCTTAAACTAATGGTTCTCTAACGGGGTTAAATTAATAGTTCCTCCCAATGCGACACCTTTAGAGGAACCCTGTGGAGTTTTTACTCCACAGAGTTTTTACTGGTAAAGCACTAATGCATCAGCAAAGGTGTGAGCAAAACGACTTAATTACTTTCTCCATGGATCAGGCAAATAAAAAGTCAGGAGTCAGAGTGAAGTCTTCAAATGTCCAAACCCAAAGATATAGAAAACATAAAGTCTGGAGAAGCTGCAGCTATAAATGTGTGCTGTGAAAATGATTGATCAATTATAAAAGCCATTATATTTCTGGTGATGGATGAATTTTGTTGTTTTAACACCATTATAAACATGTTTGTATATCTGAGTCTGTTTATCTGTTTGATAGGACAGTTATTATCTCTGTGCAGAACGGTGAATATAATATGTATATAAACGTGTCTGATTTCTCAGCCCAGATCTGGAGTCAGCAGCTGTTTGAAGGTCACATGAAACCACAGTTTCATTCTGTCTGTAGATGAGTAGACTCTCTGAGCGCTCGTTTCTCCCTGCTGCCCTCCCGTCACCCTAACGCCACCTGACACCACGCTAACAAACACAGGAGACTTTACGCCGCCACTCTCTGACTGCAGTAGAAGAAATAGATCTATTTCAGTCTGATTCTGCTCTGTCTGATCTGATTGGAGGAGCAGTGATGTCATCTGTCACACCTGGAGGTTTTATCCTCCCTGAGCATATCATGTGCGAGCGGCTGCAGCAACTGCCTCGCTTCTTTCCAACATGAGGTCACCTGTGAGGACATGCTGCAGCTTCTCTTAAATGCTTTTCAGTCAGTGTGGCAACCACAAAAACCAAAGTCCTAGCCAAGGTCCAAACCAAGGTCCGAACCAAGGTCCTAGCCAGGGTCAAACCAAGGTCCTAATCAAGGTCCTAGCCAGGGCCAAGGTCCTAATCAAGGTCCTAACCAAGGTCCGAACCAAGTCCAAACCAGGGTTCAAACCAAGGTCCGAACCAAGTCCAAACCAGGGTTCAAACCAAGGTCCGAACCAAGGTCCTAACCAGGTTCCAAACCAAGGTTCTAGCCAGGGTCGAAACCAAGGTCCTAGCCAAGGTCCAAACCAAGTCCAAACCAGGGTCAAACCAAGGTCCTAACCAAGGTCCGAAACAAGCTCTGAACCAAGGTCCTAACCAGGTTCCAAACCAAGGTCTTAGCCAGGGTCGAAACCAAGGTCCGAACCAAGGTCCGAACCAAGTCCAAACCAGGGTCAAACCAAGGTCCTAACCAAGGTCCTCACCAAGGTCCGAAACAAGGTCCTCACCAAGGTCCAAACCAGGGTCCGAACCTTGGTCCATACGAAAGTTAATGTTTTGATACAGTCGGTTTGTTCTAGTTTGGTTTCACATTGCAATTATTTGAGCACACTAAATAACTTTATATGACGTACTTGCATCCTGTTTCCCTATTCTCGACACTGATTGGTTTGTGAGGTGCGTCTGACATCAGCGTGTTGTCAGTTCGGCTGGAAGCTAGTGGCAAGAATGAATGAACAGATGCATATTGTTACCACTATCTTGTTATGATTATGTCATTACTACCTGTAATACAAATTTTCCCGAGGCTAGTTCGCCAAATGAACGTCCTCCTTGTGCGAACATTATATCATCGCCAGCAGCAAAGGAGAGAGGACAGCAGCCAATCATTTGAGCCCTGGCACCTCCGTTTGAGGAGAGGCCAAACAAGTGAAGCAGCTTGCTTCCATATTGTGTTTAAAAGATGAGTTGTCTCTGTGCATTTCTCGGTGCATTTGTTTGTTTTCAGTTTACACCGGAACCACCAGAACTTCCTGTAAACGGTTTGAAAATCTGAACCATGCAAAAAATGCTTTCACACTAGAAGCAAATCGAACCATGGTTCGGTTTGATCCAGACCGAGACGACCTCTTTTCATATGACCATATTCCGGCTGTTTGGTCTGGATTGTAGTCTGAAGGAGGTTTCACACCTGTGATTTTGGTTCGGATCAAACTTAAAGTTCAGAAAGTCCCAACCAAACGAGGCAGCTGTGAAAGCCTCTTAATCGTTTCAGGAAAGGTTTCCAGTCAGTGACAGCGGCCTCTAGTGGTTTTCAGGTGACATTAGAGGTACAGGACACCCCTCCCTCCCGCTACTGAGGATAAAGACCCCCGAATGACAGAAACGTCCTGGACCCGTAGGATGGTCTGAATCCAGTAATCTGATGTCTAATCAGAGATTAATCAATTCTAACTTAATGATCACTCAGTAAGGTCAGGACTCAAACCTGCAACTCATCATCTGAGTTCAGGTGAGTTGAGGTGAGCTCTCAAGACACTCTTAAGACACGTCACTTCTGTTCAGCCGGACTAAACAAGGCTGGTGTGAAACCGGCCTAAGACTGCTGTATGAAGTAACTCTGTAGCAAGCTGCAGTGCATGCTGGGAATATTTCTGATGACAAACAGGATTCTGGGCCACGAGGTGACAGGAAGCGTGACGGTCGCAACATCTACCCACAGAGGATGAAGAGGACCAGACCGTGTTCCGTAAAATAACTTTTCTTCTCAGAGTGTTTGTTTCTGCAGACCAAAGCAGGAAAGGGTTCCTGAGGAGAAACTGAAACCAGCTGACTCTCCGCTACTGAAACCTGTTTCTGCATTTTCTTACACAGCTGAATACAGCCAGTCACCCCTCAGGTCCTGTCTGCCCCAGGGCATCCTGGGAAATGTAGGAAACCACTGAGTGAAGCAGAACTGATGCTAAAATTGTTTTCTATTGAGTTTTTGCTCTAAATAAGAATGCAGAAACAAACAGTGAACAAATGCTTGGAAACCGTAGTCCTGAAGGGAGGGAAAGAGACATCCCGCTGATGAGACAGAAGGTCAAATCCAACATTAAACCAGACTTGTATTCTGAGTCCCAACCAATCAATCCAACTCAGAACCAAAACTCACCGAACAATTCACTCCCCTCTACTACAGGCCACCAGGACAGTTTCATTCAGTCTCATGTCTACTGTCCTCTCTCGTGTTAGGGACGAAGCTGCAGACGAGCTGAAACCAGAATCAAGAACTTCGACAGTCAGGACGAAGCAGGAACCAGAGACCACCAGAGACTGGACCTCTGCCCAGTAACAACTGAGCTCTGCGGGTAGACGACCCGCAAATGGTGAAATGACTTTGTGCTCTGACGCCCATCAGAGCGCTTTAATACACGTCACATTAACACACTGACGGCAGAGGCTGCCAGCTGATTTTTCACAAACAGGCTCAAAAGATTTTTTTGTCACCAGTTTCAGTGTCAGAACGGCGGGTTTGGAAATGTGGGTTTTGCATTTTTAGCTAAATTGTGAAAACATTTGAAGTAGAAACAGATGATTCGACACATGAAGCGGCTCTGAGGAGCATCAGAATGAGTGAACCCTGGTTTGGATTGCCTTCATTAAAGCGCCATCTTATGGTTGAAATGGACCTTTTTGTGGTTTCCTGGACTTTTCTGACTCCATCAGAACGTTTGTAGCGTGGTTTATTTGGGCAATGGGTCACTTTTAGCTGGTTTCCAACTCTGATTTGAAATGAGAGACTCCACTTGTGAAGCTGGTGACAGAGGAAACACTGAAGGAACTGATGAAGATTAACACCAACTTTGTCTGATCCTGTTATGAACTATCCTGAACTTTGTTGAAACAAACTGAAGAGAGACAAATCTGACTGTCACGCTTCACAGTTCTCTTTGAACAAACTACTGAGACGTGGAGAACAAAAACTATCAACGTATCACTCACAATACGAACTAGTTCACCAGTGTAGTGACAACCAAAGAAAAGAAGGGACATAAAGCAGCTGAGCTGAAGCCTCAAACACAGAATGATGTTTCCCTTAAACATAGAAGTGAACTTTAACTAAATGTCACCATGTTCAGTTTCCTTCACATTAACATTTCTTCATTTAGCCGACGCTTTTATCCAAAGCAACTTACAGCTGCTGTACATGTCAGAGGTCGCACGCCTCTGGAGCAACGAGGGGTTAAGTGTCTTGCTCAGGGACACAATGTGTCACAGTGGGAATTGAACCTGGTTCTCGCACACCAAAGGCAGGCGTCTAAACAACTGGTCCATCGCCACCCCCCCAAAACTAAACCTGAGAAACAAGCCACAGAGAGAAAAGTGACAAACCTTTAGTTTAAAGAGTCGAGGACGACTTCTATTACTAAATCACTTTGCTGGAAAGGAAAGTTTCTGTGTTCAGGAACAAAGTGAATTCATGAACCTGGAACAGAAACGAGATCAAAGCAGAGACAAAGAGGGAAAGAAGGTGATTTAATAAAGTGTGAATAAAATATAAAGAGGAGAAGATGAAAGATCCTGAAACACAAACATGAATGCAGTCAAACATCAGCTGGAAGAAAAGAAACAAACAGCTGACAGATTCTGACCTGAGACCTGCTTCAAGCTAATCTGGTGAAGTAGACAAACTCAAGTACAAAAGTGTCGACTAAATAGACGATATGAGTCTTCTTTCATGTGGACATGACATCATCACTTCCTCGGGTAAAGAAGTCTGTTTTTCTCAAGTCTGGTCTCATCGATGTTATACATCATTAATAATATTATACTCTATATTTAGCCTCATGTTGTGCCTCAGATCACACAGTAAATATAAACAGTCCCAGATTCCTGCGCAGATCAGGTCAGTCACATCACAAGTTTAATGAGTCATTTGGCTCATTGGAGGAAATAATGTTTAATCATTAAACATCAGCTGTGTTCACTTTGACCGGCGTTCTTAGAAAATAAAGGTGGTCTGTCTCTCAGTTCAGTGTTGAACACTGTGTGTAGTATTACACACAGCAGACACACTGACCTCAGGCCAGCGTTCACACTCGCTGTGGTCTGTTAATATTAGCAGTTGATTCGGTTTGAAACCCTCCGGCAGAGGAAAAAGAGAATCTGCAGCTTCAGCAGTTACTCTGCTCTGCGACAGGAAACGGCAGCAGCAGACCTGGGATCAGCAGACCAACAGACCCGTAATCAATGTGCATAAATGCATCAAATAATAAAGAAATATAAGAAGGGCTGATGTTTTTAACAGAGACCCGACAAACAGGATGGTCTAGACCTCCTCTATATGAAAAGTGCAGTGAGATCACTTCTGTTCTGAAATGGCGCCATATAAATAAATCTGGAAGTAGTGCGATGAATCCAAATGTAACAGTTAAAGGTCAGCTGCATTAAGAAAATTTAAAGAAAGTGCTTTCAGTAGGTACATGTAAGTGGTTATCACTAACAACAGGGAATTTTTTTGTCTGCCGCTGCATTAAACCTCCTGTTTGATAAAAATCATCAGTGACTCTGGGCTGACTGTCGACAGCATTTGTGTCTGAATGTTTCAGCGTTGACAGCTTTCTGTCCGAGTCATTAAAAGTAAACTGACTCTGCTGTCACTGCTGGACTGAGCCTTTAACAGTTCTGCTCTCACAGCAGATGAATCACATGAGATAAAGAACACAGTCCTCAGACCCAAACAGGTTCGTCATCATCATCAGCAGTTTTCTGATCTGATGCTGAGAAAACCAGGTAACTCTTCTTCCATTTTCTAGAGAGGGACTGATGTGAACTTAAGTGACTGCTATGTTTGGGGAAGATTCCTGGAAGGTGTGGGAAAGACTTTCCCTGCTATCCCTTTATTTCCCAGATGTGTTTTGCCAAAGATCAGAATGTGCTTATTTAATGCAGCGTTTCATTTTAATCAAAGAAACATTGAAGTCATGATCAGAAAGCAACACGAACTTTGGTGGGAATCAAGGTGACTTTGCTGTGAAGAGCCTGGGGAAGTTTGCCAATAAGAACTTCTAATCCCGGGAGAGACGGTCATCGTTTCCATCCCAGGAGTTTTCACTGACACTCCTGTCATACAGTTCAAGCAGACTGGTATGTTGCACAACAACAGCGGAAAAGAGCACATGATCTGAAAGTTACTGATACAGAAACTTGCATAATGGGTGTTTTAAATCGTAGAAAGCATGCATTAATAGAAGAAAGAATGCAGTGGAAGCATGCAGTGGACGTAGAAAGGACGCAGTGGTCGTAGAGAGGACGCATTAATTGTAGAAAAAATGCAGTGAAAGCATGCAGTGACGTAAAAGGACGCAGTGGTCATAGATAGGACGCAGTGACATAGAAAAGATGCAGTGACGTAGAAAGGATGCAGTGGTCATAGAAAGAAGGCAGTGGCAGCATGCGGTGGATGTAGAAAGGACGCAGTGGACGTAGAAAGGACGCCGTGACGTAGAAAGGACGCTGTGGTCATAGAAAGGACACAGTGGATGTAGAAAGGACACAGTGACGTAGAAAGGACGCAGTGATGTAGAAAGAACACAGTGGATGTAGAAAGGACGCAGTGGATGTAGACAGGATACAGTGGATGTAGAAAGGACGCAGTGGATGCAGAAAGGATACAGTGGACGTAGAAAGGACGCAGTGGTCGTAGAAAGGACGCAGTGGTCATAGAAAGGACACAGTGGGTTGTAAAAAGGACGCATAAATCGTAGAAAGAATGCAGTGGAAGCATGCAGTGGTTGTGGAAAAGCCACAGTGACAAAGGAAGGACGCAGTGGATGTAGAAAGGATACAGTGACAAAGGAAGGATGCAGTGGATGTAGAAAGGACGCAGTGGTCGTAAAAAGGACGCATTAATAGTAGAAAGAATGCAGTGGAAGCATGCAGTGGACGTAGAAAGGACGCAGTGGTCGTAGAAAGGACGCAGTGACGTAGAAAGGACGCAGTAGATGTAGAAAGGACGCAGTGATGTAGAAAGGACCCAGTGGACGTAGAAAGGACTCCGTGACGTAGAAAGGACCCAGTGGACGTAGAAAGGATGCCGTGACGTAGAAAGGACGCCGTGACGTAGAAAGGACGCAGTGACATAGAAAGGACACAGTGGACGTAGAAAGGATGCATTAATAGTAGAAAGAATGTAGTGGAACCATGCAGTGGACGTAGAAAGGACGCAGTGGTCGTAGAAAGGACGCAGTGACGTAGAAAGAACGCAGTGGTCGTAGAAAGGACGCAGTGACGTAGAAAGGAAGCCGTGACGTAGAAAGGACGCAGTGACATAGAAAGGACACAGTGGACGTAGAAAGGATGCATTAATAGTAGAAAGAATGTAGTGGAAGCATGCAGTGGACGTACAAAGGACGCAGTGGAAGTAGAAAGGACGCCATGACGTAGACAGGATGCAGTGGTCGTAGAAAGGACGCAGTGACATAGAAAGGACACAGTGGGTTGTAAAAAGGACGCATAAATCGTAGAAAGAATGCAGTGGAAGCATGCAGTGGCTGTGGAAAAGCCACAGTGACAAAGGAAGGACGCAGTGGATGTAGAAAGGATACAGTGGACGTAGAAAGGACGCAGTGACATAGAAAGGACGCAGTGGATGTAGAAAGGACGCAGTGGTCGTAAAAAGGACGCATTAATAGTAGAAAGAATGCAGTGGAAGCATGCAGTGGACGTAGAAAGGATGCAGTGGTCGTAGAAAGGACGCAGTGACGTAGAAAGGACACAGTGACGTAGAAAGGACGCAGTAGATGTAGAAAGGATGCAGTGATGTAGAATGGACCCAGTGGACGTAGAAAGGACGCCGTGACGTAGAAAGGACGCAGTGACATAGAAAGGACCCAGTGGACGTAGAAAGGACGCCGTGACGTAGAAAGGACGCCGGGATGTAGGAAGGACGCAGTGACATAGAAAGGACACAGTGGACGTAGAAAGGATGCATTAATAGTAGAAAGAATGTAGTGGAAGCATGCAGTGGACGTAGAAAGGACGCAGTGGTCGTAGAAAGGACGCAGTGACGTAGAAAGAACGCAGTGGTCGTAGAAAGGACCCAGTGGACGTAGAAAGGACGCCGTGACGTAGAAAGGACGCCGGGATGTAGGAAGGACGCAGTGACATAGAAAGGACACAGTGGACGTAGAAAGGATGCATTAATAGTAGAAAGAATGTAGTGGAAGCATGCAGTGGACGTAGAAAGGACGCAGTGGTCGTAGAAAGGACGCAGTGACGTAGAAAGAACGCAGTGGTCGTAGAAAGGACCCAGTGGACGTAGAAAGGACGCCGTGACGTAGAAAGGACGCCGGGATGTAGGAAGGACGCAGTGACATAGAAAGGACACAGTGGACGTAGAAAGGATGCATTAATAGTAGAAAGAATGTAGTGGAAGCATGCAGTGGACGTAGAAAGGACGCAGTGGTCGTAGAAAGGACGCAGTGACGTAGAAAGAACGCAGTGGTCGTAGAAAGGACCCAGTGGACGTAGAAAGGACGCCGTGACGTAGAAAGGACGCCGGGATGTAGGAAGGACGCAGTGACATAGAAAGGACACAGTGGACGTAGAAAGGATGCATTAATAGTAGAAAGAATGTAGTGGAAGCATGCAGTGGACGTAGAAAGGACGCAGTGGTCGTAGAAAGGACGCAGTGACGTAGAAAGAACGCAGTGGTCGTAGAAAGGACCCAGTGGACGTAGAAAGGACGCCGTGACGTAGAAAGGACGCCGGGATGTAGGAAGGACGCAGTGACATAGAAAGGACACAGTGGACGTAGAAAGGATGCATTAATAGTAGAAAGAATGTAGTGGAAGCATGCAGTGGACGTAGAAAGGACGCAGTGGTCGTAGAAAGGACGCAGTGACGTAGAAAGAACGCAGTGGTCGTAGAAAGGACGCAGTGACGTAGAAAGGACGCAGTGACGTAGAAAGGACGCAGTGACATAGAAAGGACACAGTGGCCGTAGAAAGGATGCATTAATAGTAGAAAGAATGTAGTGGAAGCATGCAGTGGACGTACAAAGGACGCAGTGGAAGTAGAAAGGACGCCATGACGTAGACAGGACGCAGTGGTCGTAGAAAGGACACAGTGACATAGAAAGGACGCAGTGACATAGAAAGGACGCAGTGACATAGAAAGGACGCAGTGACATAGAAAGGACGCAGTGGCCGTAGAAAGGACGCAGTGGACGTAGAAAGGATGCATTAATAGTAGAAAGAATGTAGTGGAAGCATGCAGTGGACGTACAAAGGACGCAGTGGAAGTAGAAAGGACGCCATGACGTAGACAGGACGCAGTGGTCGTAGAAAGGACACAGTGACATAGAAAGGACGCAGTGACATAGAAAGGACGCAGTGACATAGAAAGGACGCAGTGACATAGAAAGGACGCAGTGGCCGTAGAAAGGACGCAGTGGACGTAGAAAGGATGCATTAATAGTAGAAAGAATGTAGTGGAAGCATGCAGTGGACGTACAAAGGACGCAGTGGAAGTAGAAAGGACGCCATGACGTAGACAGGACGCAGTGGTCGTAGAAAGGACACAGTGACATAGAAAGGACGCAGTGACATAGAAAGGACGCAGTGACATAGAAAGGACGCAGTGACATAGAAAG
>NC_060168.1:34817200-34838181 GCF_021292245.1 Micropterus dolomieu | reverse complement strand
AGGACGCAGTGGTCGTAGAAAGGACACAGTGACATAGAAAGGACGCAGTGACATAGAAAGGACGCAGTGACATAGAAAGGACGCAGTGACATAGAAAGGACGCAGTGGCCGTAGAAAGGACGCAGTGGACGTAGAAAGGATGCATTAATAGTAGAAAGAATGTAGTGGAAGCATGCAGTGGACGTACAAAGGACGCAGTGGAAGTAGAAAGGACGCCATGACGTAGACAGGACGCAGTGGTCATAGAAAGCATGTGTGTTTTGATTTTAGACCAATAAGAATCAGGAGGAGCATGTATTTGGAATAAAGCAAATGCACCACTGAGCCCGCTGATTTGTACTCTTTGAAATAAAGAGTTTTACTGAAGAAGAGTAACACAGTGTGGGGGAGGACCTGAATACATCTGGCTTAGTTGAAGGTTTTTCTCCCACAAAAGGAAGATTCAATATCACAAACCTCTTTGTTGAAATGTAGACAGAGTTCAGCCACTTCTAACTGAATGATTAACTGCTGGTGAAACTGGAAGTGTCTGTTCACAGCAGGTCAGCTGAGCCAGAACAGGGGAAATCTGTCTGCAGATAATGAACAAAACCACCTTTAACGTCAACTAAAGTCAAACTACAGCCTCTGAATATGTTTTCAGGTAAAAGATCAGGAAATTACAGGCTCAGTACTAAACGAGCAGGTCTAGGTCAGATGGTCATGGTTAAGAAAACAAAAACAAGTCATCATCATCTAAAACCAGTGATCAGTGAGTTCAAATCGTCCTCATCATCTAAAACCAGTCATCAGTGAGTTCAGTTTTCAGTCAGAAGCACTTTTATTCAGCTCATCATTTCAAGTTCTGACGTGGGTCCAAAAAGGAAAATTGAAAATTCACGTTCAGAAATTGATATAAAATACATGTATTTAATTAAGTCAATGAAAAAAGATGATTTCACTGAAGTCTGTGTGCACGTTTGGTTTAATAAATGAGTTCAGCAGTAAAGAACCTCTCAGGGACTCTGATGTTAAATAATGTGTTTTCTCTGCAGGAGTTTGGCTGCGGGACTTTCTCCTCCATCATGTTGGAAAACATCGTTAATATGAGTCCTGCGAGCTGCTGACAGGAACTGGGATTTTACTGTAATAATGAGAGCTGACAGCAGAAACGCCGGCGGCGGCTTTGCTCTGTTTAAATATTAACAAGCGGTTTGTCCGGCTGTAATGGGCCCTCATTACTCTGAATCCTGAACCAGCAAACACATCACCACCCAGTAAAACCAGTCAGCTCTCCTGTTCAGGCGGCAGAGCTCATTCCAAACATCCTGATCGGCGCTAGAGGAAAGATCAGGAGTCATTCAGATCTGAAGGGTTCATCCTCTGTAGAGCAGGAAGTTGATCAGGAGTCATTTGGAAAGTTGTCCCCAGATGTTCACTACAAAGAAATCTTTAAAGGTGCAATGTGCAACCTGTCAAATTCATCCTCCAAACACATAGTGGGCAGCATATCACAGGAGGACCCGCTTACTGCTGGTAACTGAAGCAGCTGTTATCTAGTTATCTCAGTTAGCCATGCAGCTAGCAGTAGCCCTTGGGACTGGGAGCTCGGAGCACCGGGGGGTACAGGAGCTTTGGTCTGCCGGGAGGAGGAGGTTTTCAGGTTTTCATGGAACCAGAAGTGAATGCTCACGGAAAGTGCTGCTGGAATGGGTACCAGAGCCTGGCGAGCCAGGCAACGGAACTGGGCTCAGCAGCCTACTGAATGCAGAGCAGGACCGAACAAGTCCTCTGAGACCAACGGAGGCCAGTCTGACAGGGGATACAGTACTGAGGTGGTTTACAGCTGCTGCAGCCAGAACTCTGACTCTGGGGACAACAGACACCCGAAGGGTTCTGCTTGGTGAGGGAAATATAATATGTGAAGTTCTGTATTTGCTTTTAAGCCCTTTTTTTCTGCCTTTGTTTTGTTGGTGGACCTGTAGATGGGAAAGGGTTCACCAGAAAGGCCAAACTCTGGTCAGAGGAGGCAAAGCTGACTTTGCAAAGTTCTCTGGACTGCATGGCATGGGAGGAGTTCATCCAATCATATCGGGACATTAATGAACTCATGGTCAGTTCACAGGTATCATACTGCGAGGTCATTGTTATCCCTGAAAAGGTAATTAGGATCTACAACAACAGCAAACCCTGGGCGAGCAGAAACCCTAATGTGTAAACAAGGGAAAAACATGCATTCACAAGGTAACTTATCTGAACTAAGTTAAATGCAAACTGAGCAGTAACAGTTCAGCCTGGGACAGCGTCAGGACCTTGGCTGGCTTAAATGACAAAGCAAATAAAAGGGGGGCTTTAGATGTCAGGATTCAACGAGCAGGTCTGAGCCCAAATACCCGACTCTGGAGAGTTTAATCCAAAACTCAAACAGCAGATCAGGCAGAACAACAATAACCGGACACGGACTGAAGACGAACGTCCAAGCACAAGGTGACGAGCAGGGCGGGGCCGAGACACATGAGGTAAGGAAGGCAGATCACACACACACACGAAGGTGACCAATGGGGAACAGGCAGGCAGAAACAAAGCATGAATAAAACACCACACAATAACAGAATAAACCAAGAACAGACCAGCACGCAAGATCAGTCATTGTTCTCAGCTCTCAGTAAGCTCACGCAGGTAGAACGTTTCCGACTGGACGGCGCTGTTTTTATACCCCGCCCCCAGCAATCGCCCCCTTCAGCTCACGTTTGACTCTCAAGTCGGCAAAAGTCAGCCGCAGTCACCTCGAACACACCTTTTATCTCTGCTTAACTTCAAGTAAGAACCTTGGTCTTCCTGACCAACAGACCTCAGAGAGTGAACGGACATTTCTCTGCTCTAACTTCAACATTTTAATGACTGCCGCAGTGAGGCTGAAGACCACCCTGTGGTGCAGTTTGCAGATGATGTGGTTGTGGTGGGCCTGCTGAAGGAAGATGAAATGTCCCATGAATCCTGAATGGTCAGGATGTAGGACCTGAATACATCTGACCCGATGACTCTGTGTTGTTACCGAGTCGATTTTTATTTTTCTGTTTCTCAATCTTAAACTGAAGAATGCATTAATGAAAGTGATCCAGGTGTGCAGCAGAATCACAGGTGCTCAAAAGAAAAACCTGTCTGATTTATATAACAAACAGAACAGCCACAGAAACAGCAGGCTGTGATCATCTAGAAACAGATGTGTGGTGAACTCACTGCTGACCTGAGCACAGCTGAACATCCCCTTCCTGCTTCAGTGTTTGCTGTGTTCTGATTGGATGGATCTGACCAGTCAGCAGTGACTGATTGGATAGAGGTCGTTAAAGAGTTGTCGGGCCCCTACTGATGCCTCCGAGTTCCCACTGGTATTCCCATGCTGAACAAATACTAAATCTGTTTCAGTTTGTGGGTCTAAACCAGAATAACAAAGCTCATCATTTGGATTCGGACACTGTGTCCCTGAAATACGCTCTAAATGTTGCCAGACCTGATAAAACTGCGGGACCTGCAAACCTTTGGTGTAAAACCGTAATTAATCACATATGCAATTATTTGACCGGCTTGACATGCAGTGGACCTGAGCTTTGGGGGCCTTCTGGGGTTTCCCGCTCTGCCCTGCTGGTAATCCAGCAGTTTGAATGGCTGAACAAATCAGAGTTTGTGTCAAACTGCTCTGATTTGTTCCAGAGCACCACATGGGCCACACCGCCAAAATAAAATGCATAAAAGGTAAATGGTAATGACCTGAATGAAGTGGAAAATAAAGACAAGCTGCTTGTTTTATGGTGAACGCCACATTCACGTTTCATTCTGTCTTTAATTTAACAGCTGATTCCGTCTGAGCTAAAGAGCTCAGAGATAAAGGGAACTCCTCGGTCTGATGCTCTGCACGGTTTAAATGCTGCTGCTGCTGCTGCTGATGAAGGCGGTCTTTCTCCTGTCTGATCTGATCCCTCTGCCCTTCCTCTCTCTCTCTCTCTGTGTGACAGATGAAATATCGATCGGGGTTTTAGTGGTGTGTTCTGAGCCATGACATTCTGATCCGACCCCCCAGAGACCGACAGAAGACCTGGGACCAGACCAGGGCCGAGGCTTTGATTAAAAACACGCTGAAGACAAAGACCTGCCGTCTCCCCGGCGTCATGTCCTGGCTCAGAGGCTCAGCTCGGGTTTTCTTACAACAACAGCAGGGCTGTGGTGTGCTTTATCAGCAGGACTCAGCAGCTCGCTCTCTTTGTCCCGAGGACCCTGAATGCTTCGTGGCTGACAACCAGAAAGTGTCCCAGGAGGAGACGACATGAAACATCCAACACAGAGACCTTCACAGACAGAGTGTACACTGAACAAACCCACAAATCTGAAACAAGCAGCAGCTGAACGCCGAGTCTGAGCTGTAGCAACACTTTCTGTGGAAAACACAGCTCTGTCTCTCACCTGTGAAGGAATTCTGTCTTATCACACGGACGACGTGCTGAAACAATGAATGAGAAGTTTAAACAGTCCAGACACACTCTGTAAAATTAACTAAAGTGAATGTGTGGCGTTCAGGAACTGCATTGGGCATTTAGAGACTGATATCAGCGTGGGGCATTCAGGAACTGTACATAGGCCTATATCTTGGCATTAAAATGCAACAGTCTTAGGGCATTAGGGTGAAACTTAACCCACATACGGATCAAAATCACCAGAGCAGATAATGTTAAAATCTGCCCTTGAGGTACACTCACTGTCTGTCCAATAAAAGCTTAAGTCATGTTTCTTATTCTGCCACACCCTTTTCATTCTTGAAAATACGATCAGCACCAAACAACTGCTGATTTTTTTTCCTGTCTGGTGCAAAGAGACAGAGCCAAGCTACAAGAAACAGATCAGAACAACTCAGCCAGACTTTACACTGACTGCTCAGATTAGTTTGGTCTCTTTTCTGTTAGTTCTAAATAATAAGCACTTACAGTCTAATAAGTTCTCTCTCTCAGTGTAAATGATGCTGACTCGTCCATGGTGACAGATTTATCACCTTTAGAAAATGCTGAGTGAACCAAGAAATGAAATCATACTTCCAAACTAAAGTCAACTTATTTGGGCTTATTTATCACTTTCTGAAACATTTATCCAGGTCAGTAAATTAAAACAGCTAAGCTCAGTGGGCTCTGTGTTTCAGTTATTGGACAGGAGGTTTATAAAAGGCAGCTTGGCACGGACGTGTGTGCTGCTGAGCCAAAACTGTTACTCCTGTGTTACATAACAGAGTTTTTAAGAAAATGGTTCTGAATAAGTACCCTGCAGTTAAAGGATTTTCAGTGTGCTGCTGTCAGAGAGTGGATCTCTTTGAATAAAAACATCAGTATAATTCAAATGTAAACCAACCACAAAGAGACGCAAAACACAGAATGACCACAAAGAGACGCAAAACCTAGAACGACCACAAAGAGGAAAAATGTAAACCGGCCACAAAGAGATGCAAAATCTAGAACTACCACAAAGAGAAGCAAAATCTAGAACTACCACAAAGAGACCCAAAATCTAGAACGACCAAAAAGAGGCAAAATGTAAACCGGCCACAAAGGGATGCAAAATCTAGAACTACCACAAAGAGAAGCAAAATCTAGAACGACCACAAAGAGGCAAAACGTAAACCAACCACAAACAGACACAAAACATAGAACGTCCACAAAGAGACACGAAACGTAAACCGACCACAAACAGACACAAAACATAGAACTTCCACAAAGAGACACGAAACGTAAACCGACCAC
This sequence comes from Micropterus dolomieu, assembly GCF_021292245.1. Lineage (NCBI taxonomy): Eukaryota > Metazoa > Chordata > Actinopteri > Centrarchiformes > Centrarchidae > Micropterus > Micropterus dolomieu. Next base: position 34,832,422 of record NC_060168.1, on the reverse strand, counting down.
AAAGAGACGCAAAACAGAATGACAAACGAAGAGACGCATAACACAGAACGACCGCAAAGAGACGCAAAACACAGAATGACAACAAAGAGATGCAAAACGTAAACCGACCACAAAGAGAGGCAAAACACAAAATGTCAACAAAGAGAAACAAAACACAGAATGACAACAAAGAGATGCAAAACGTAAACCGACCACAAAGAGAGGCAAAACACAAAATGTCAACAAAGAGAAACAAAACACAGAATGACCACAAAGAGATGCAAAACGTAAACCGACCACAAAGAGAGGCAAAACACAAAATGTCAACAAAGAGAAACAAAACACAGAATGACCACAAAGAGACACAAAACATAGAACGACCACAAAGAGACACAAAACTTAAGTTCAGTTTGTATTGGGTTCATAATCAGTCTATATTAAGTTAATTTTCAGTTTATGTTGGGTTTATATTTAGTTTGTATTCACGTCTGCAGAGTCGTGGCTCAGTTTTTAAAAGCAGTCTCAAGCTTCATCTCACTAAAAGCTCAGCAGTGTCCTGTGTCTGATTAAAGAGAACAGACAGATCAATGAGTCCTGCTGGCTCTGACCCAGCCCAAATCCATCACATCCACCACAGAATACATTACAGCGCCCGCTGTTTACATCCAACATTTAGATAATCACCGCTCCGCCCAATCACACGGGCTCACAGCCAGCTGGACGCTACGCTGGTCGGTCTACACCTCAGGTGATTCATCTGCAGCAGGTTCAGTTCTGTCTGTTCAACACTGTGCTGGTTTGGATTGACAGCTAGGATGCTCTGAAAACCTGTAATCGATCTATGTTTCCTTTGACTTTCTTTATTGTTAAGCTGAGCCGGCATTTTGTCAAAGGTAAAGCACCTGCTCCAGATGCTTCCAGCTGTTTATGGGCGCTGCAGCCTGGTAACCGGAACAGAATCTATTAGCATCAATAGCATTATTATTATTATTATTGATAGAAATGTGCTGATTTAAAATAAACTCGTCTCTCGGGTGGACTTTTGTTTGACATTTCTGTTCTTAAATTTCTCCTCATTTATCAGCTACATGTACAGATCTATCTGTCCAGACGGGTCTGCGCTACGATTGGCTGTGATTGGAGGTTAATTAATACATATGACCTGCAACATGTCCTACAAGATGTTAACCTGTGAGCTGTTGTTGTAGAGGTACACCTGTTTATTGTGCACAGCATGGAACGCCAAATTCAGCGTTTAACGTTTTTTTTTGACAGACGGGTCGTCAGGTCCACCTTTCTCTGTTAAACCCTGATCTGGGTTATCAGGTCCATGATCTTTAATTTCCTGCAGCAGTGATCTGATTGGAGCAGAAAGTGGGTCAAGTTCCAATGAAGTGACAGTCTATGCCACGCCCCCTGCTGATGTCACCAGCGGTGGTCTGTGACAGGTCAAAGGTCATCTGATGTAATTGTTGATGTCAAATTAACTGAAGGTCACAGTTATTATGGCACTGATGCAAGCTGGGAAAATATGGAAGCTTGCCAGGTCAGTTTCAGCAAATTTTACAAAGCGTGACAAACAGCATTATCACACACACAAACACACACACATACCGAGTTAATTCGGTGGCTCTGATTGGATGAGGAGGTGAAAATACACAGTAAACAGAAAATGATTTTTCACTCTGTTCACAGCTCAGAGTCAGATGATAACAGAAATTTAAAAACCATATGTTTAGAATAAAACGTACAGTTAGTCTTATTCAGCCGATACTTTGACTGCTTTCATCTGTGAATCTTTAAATGACAGGAAGATAACACGTGCAGAATAATGACTAAATCCAGAGCAGGACGGTGTACACGAACCAAAACCACAGCTTCATGATCCATAAATCTCACCGGAGAAGGATGAACGAAGATTAACAGGAGGAAGGAAAACATAACAGAAGGGAGAGGAGGCAGGAAAGTGGGAGGAAAGTGGGAGGAACCCATCCTGCCCTGTTTGTCTCAGGAGATCTAAAAGTACGACTCTGCTACCTTTGATTACACCAAACCATTAACTCACCGGGACGGGTTCCTGCCAACACCTTCACCATCCCTCCCTGTTACTCCGAAGTTTTTCCACTGGCCACAGCAGCACCAGTCTCTCAGCTAGCTTCATCAATCTGGCGCCAGCAGATCCTCTGATAGTCATGTAGATCTCGTCCAGCTCCTGCAGCCGTCCCTCATCGACACCAGCCAGCCAAGAGAACCGCAGAGTAACCGAGGTGTAGTTCGGCTCCGTCACATTCTCCCTTTATCTCAATCCAGGCTGCTCGGCTTTTCCAGAAAGACACGTGGCTTCAAGGGACGAGCTTTTCCAGCTGCCAACACCCAGGCGACCACACCAGTTCTACATGGGAACATCCTAGGGCCCCTGCTGCACCCCCTCCCATTCACAGAAGTCATTCCTGATACTTCCCATATCTACCACAGTGCCCTCTTTCTGAAGAAGACACAGTCGACATCCTATTGGATAAAGTGGACAAAGAGGAGTTCATGATAGGCCGTGAACAAAAGGCAAAGACTTATCTTCCCCTCATGGCCGCACATTTAAAGCGTTCGCAGCGTCAGCTCCTCTGTTCAGATGGCACCGTGGCCCTCAAAGTCTCTTATTGTTTGTCATCTAAGTGTTGAAGCAGCATGTTTGATGAAGAAGATGTCCTCAGGTTGTATCCACACGGCTGAAATGCACTTATTGTAAGTCACTGTGAATAAAAGCGCCAGCTAAATAAATGTGATGTCCAGATTTCTCCATGCAATATGCAGGCATCTCCCTCATCCATCTGGCAGGCACAGGCTTCCTAAAGCAGATAACTCTTTCAAAGGCGAGCCCTTCCACTCAGACTTCTGCCATTTTCAGAGTTTGCTGGACAGGAGCCTCTTATTTTCTTGTACGCCTCACTTTGGGCTGCAGAAGTAGTCCTCAGATGTGTGACTCCCTTTCAGGAGCCCTGTGTTGGATCCTTTATGTTCTCCTCCATCTCACCTTCCAGGAATCTGCATTTAATGTTTGAGCTGGGAGCTGGCTAAAGAGCGCTGCTGGTGTAACACTGACAGCTGCAGGTTTCTCAGCCAGTCAGTCAAACAGGAGGAGGGAGAAAAGCCATCAGGACTTTGACCTGGTGACTCTACAGCATTTAAACATGTTGCTCTCAAAGCAGAACTATCACCATCGCACTGAATCGGCCACCAAGATACCCATGTTGTTCCTGCAGGATTCTGGTCTCACTTGGTATCACGAGATCCGATCATCCTGATTGGAGACCTGAACATTCGTATCAACAAAGAAATGGAGCTTATGAATTTACTGAACAGCTCTGGACTTCCCCAACATATAATCGAAGCCACTCATCAGTATGGTCACATTCTGGACTTGGCGATAACAACGGGGTGAAACATCGACCGTGTTCCAGCATTACAGTGACCTGTAGAAACCTTCACCTGTATTACATTAACTGAGCTTTGCTTCTACATCTCGTGTATTGATCCTGGACCCACAGCATGTTTTAAGAATGTGTGTTTCGGCTCATGTCCTGGAGATTAGAAATGCACCTCTTCAATCCTGGACGTAGTGCATTGAGCAGCTTTAGGCCGATATCCAAACTTTCCTTCATTAGTAAGATACTTGAAAAGGTTGTTTCAGTGCAAATAAACTCCTTTCGTAAAGAAAATAAGATCCCAGAGGAATTTTAGATGGCGACCCTGCTCTAACTAAAACAATCAGCTCCCCCAGACTGAACTCTGATGAAGAAAAGGTTGTTTGATGATCAGTCGCCATGAAAGGTTGTTCGGTCTCTCTGACTGTGTGAAACTGGTTCAAAAAACCGAAGAGAGGACGTTTTACATCAGTCCTGAAGATTACGTGACCTCTGTTTGGGGTTAACAAGGAGCCGCCTCGGTCCATTGCTGTCCTCACCGTTCATGCTACCACTGAGCGACGTCATGTTTTCATAGTTACACTGATGACACACAATTGTACATCTCTGTTGACCCAAATGATGCAGCAGCTATAAACTCCATCACTACCTTTCTTTAATCAACACACGGATGAGCCATCATTTCTTAGTTTCTATTTAAACGAGGACAAACCTGAATTTCTACTCTTTGGCCAGAAAACAAAAAGAGAAATGTATGTGCTGTTTAATAATCTGGGGAGTCCAAGACAAGTCTCAAGTCTCTGTGCTAGAGTCCAAGTCAAGTCTCAAGTCCCTTAGCTTAGAGTCCAAGTCAAGTCTCAAGTCCCTCAGCTTAGAGTCCAAGTCAAGTCTCAGGTCTCTGAGCTAGAGTCCAAGTCAAGTCTCAGGTCTCTGAGCCAGAGACCAAGTCAAGTCTCAAGTCCCTCAGCTTGGAGTCCAAGTCAAGTCTCAAGTCACTCGTGGTTATAATGAATGATTCTGTAACCTGTTTTTCTCTTACAGAGCACAACTTGTGCAATGCAATTAATGACAGCTTATAAACTACTGTAAGGCAACACCAACCGCAGACTCTCAAACCCATTGTCTCATTAATGAAATCAAAGAAACTACCTTCAGTTAATAAGTTGAGGCTGCACTCACTTTCTGGCAAGTAGAATACTGCATGTTATGGGTTGTATTGGTATTTTAAGAGGTAAAAAGGACGGGTTGGTACACAGCAAGTTAAATAATGTAGGGTCATAAGGTTTGCAAAAGAGATCATGTCTTGATTTTATATGTAACTCAACAGTAAGTCATGTTAATTATAGGTTACAGTCTGTTTTCCAAATATAACCAAGGATATTAGACCAAACACATCATCCTTCAGCAACAACAGGCTTCTGTTATTGGCTGTAATCACTTAAAGGTCAGACCTGATTACTCTATAAACTGCAAATACTTATTTGGCCACAATTGTGATTATTCTGTTAAAAGAAACAGTAAAGTTTCACAAAGACAAACCTTTTGCTGCTACCAGTCCTCTCTCACGTGTGGCCGCGCAGCTGATACTACGTGTTACGCAGGCAGGGGAATATATTTTATAGGTCATGCAGGGAGGGATATAACAGCAAGGTCATCAGACACTTCCTAAAATTAACATAGCTCACGAGTCCCGCACCTCGAGCTCGAGGCTCGAAGTCTTTTGAGAACCAGTCTCAAGTCAAGTCTGAAGTCACTGTGTGTGCCACTCGAGTCCGAGTCTCAAACTCAAGTCCTCGTCTCTGGAAATTAACTCCCTGGATTAGATCTGACCTTACAGGTCTTCTTGTTATCTCCATATTAACAAGGTGACGAAAACAGGAAACAGCTGAAGTATGACCATTTAGGAATCAGAAAGATGCTGAAAAACCCACACATTCTCTCTCCAGCTCGTCACATATAGACACTTGGTCAAGACCCCTTGGTGTCGCTTTTTAAGGCCCTGTTTCTGGCCCTCTGTCCACCTCAACCACCTCATTATCCTGCTTTTAGTGTTCATAACTGACGCTGCACAGCTTCCTGCATTGCCTTGAACTATGATGCTAAGGGGCTCCCCAGCGCATTACAAACTGACACCAACGGGTTGTGACCAGCGTCCATGGGGAGGGAGAACGGATTTGAAAAACTGGAAACCCCGAACGGTGTCTTTTACCCAGGGGGATGGATTTATGGAGGGAACGAGTCTCATTTTACTGGGAGCCACTTTATCCAAAACAGCAGAGCGATGTGTGTTCAAGGAGTTAACGTCAGCGTGGGAAGACTGAACTGCAGAAAACCCCTCAGCTGAGAGGAGATTTATGAGAGCGACCAGAGAGTCTGGATTAAATGTGAACAAAACACATTTATGGTTCCTCCAGGATTTAAAGCAAGTGTAAAGACAAGGTCCGGGGTGTGGACCAGACACATGCTGGAGGAAATGAAACACAGTAACTTTGTCCAACCTTATGAGTATAAAAAAATCAGACATAAAGAACAAATCTCAGCTTTAAAGGGACATTCAACTACAAAGCAGCATTAAACTCATTTACCAGGTTGAAGTCCCATATGTCCTTCCATACGAACACTTATTATGCAGAGTGCATATATAGCCCATCCATGATGGCGGCCTCTGTGGTTGTAAACTCAGTTTTCTGCTGTGAAACTCTTTCAGCAGAGCCGAGCTCATGAACATCAGACAAACAACGCCAGTGGATTTATTTCCCTCTTCTCGTGTCATCAGTGAGTAAACGACATTCTGAGCTTCATTCACTCTGCTCTGCGTTTCCAACGCGCAGGTCCCACCGCCGTGCACGATACCGTGTGTGGAGCGGATTGACCCGAACTCCCTTCTTATGTCCAACCAGAGAGGAGAACATTCAGGATCACTGTTACAGTAAGCAGCGCCTATCACGCCACCTACTCTGGGACACTCTGACCACGTCATGGTCCACCTGAGTCCTGCAGACAGGCAGAAACTAAAGCTCTGTAAATCTGTAGGGAGGACATCAAAGCAGTGGAGGCCCTTCAGGTGTGTTGTAGTCAAGACCGCCCAAACCGAGACCATGTCAAGACCAAGACCAGAGTTCATCGACACGGAGACAAGCCCGAGACTTTTAGGGGCTGAGACCAAGTCAAAACCAAGACCAGTTCCCCACATTACCTGACACACAATAATGTGGAACCAGATCACAGGTGCTTCTGATTAATCTGAAAGATCCACACAAACACTAAGAGCTCAGATCAACGTCAGCTTCTTTATTCAACACTGCTTTTTGTTTGTTTATGCTGATCATCATCGGGGGGCGGGGCAGCTGAAGATGTTAAACACAGAGCAGACCTGAACAACACTCCCAGCATGATGGGTCTGACTCGGACTGATGAAGCTTCAGATTCATTTGATCTGTAAAGCAGCGACAGGACTGTGGACATGAACAGCTGACAGACACCTGGTGCTGTTTAATGTCCGTTTCTGCTCTTAGATCAAATGACTTCCACAGAGGGACAGGTCATTTCTGTCTCTGTTCAGACAGCTGGAGAATTGGTTCATTATTCTGTTCTGCTCTGTGATTGGACAGCATCATCAGACAGTAACCCCTCCCCCCCCCCCCCCCCCCTTCTATTAAAGTCCAGCAGCAGCCGAGGAGCTCGATAATGAAATCTGTTCTGTTCTCTGCTGAACCTCTCATCACCTCCTCCTCCTGATTCTGTTCTCCCCCTCCTCCTCCCCCTCCTACTCCCCTTCCTACCATTTTCCCCTCTGTACCCTTCCCCCCCTTGTGAACTCTCTTCCTCTCGGTGTGGAAATATTCATCTTTTCATTAGGAGGATTTAATTGCCAGCAGACGGAAAAGAAACAACCAGAGAAACTTCAAAGCGTCCATCGATCCTCTGGTGGAGAAATAAAAACTCTGGCATCCTTTTGTCACACTGTGGGCATGTCTGCTGTTCTGTTTAGTTAGTTTCAGCCAGTTTTGTTACTTTTTGTCTTTTCTGTATCTGTCATTTAGTCTGTGTTTTGGGTTTCAGTCCTGTCTGTTGTCTTGTGTCTAGTTACTGTGTTTAGATTTTGGTTTCATATCTTAGTGTTACTCCTGGTCTGGGTACTTCTGTGTTGGTTGTTATTTTATGCCCCATGTCGGCTCTGTGGTTAAAAGTTCAGTCTGACCAGTTCAGTCTGTTCCCCCAGTTATCACTCTGCTTGCCTGCCTCTCTGCTTTCCCCTGCCGTCTCTCTGTCTCGTAAGTCACCTGTGTTGCTTCCGCCCTGCTCGTTAGTCCCTGTGTATATATATTTGGTGTTTCTGTTCATTCCCTGTCCGGTCATTGTTGTAGCATGTAGACGCTCTGTCTCGTGTTGTAGTGTTTTTGCCTGCCTTGCTCATCGTGTCACCCTGTTTCCGTGGTTCTCTGATTTCTGTTCCTGATTACCTTGTTTTATTTGGACAGTTTTTCAGCCAATCTGCCAGTAAGTGTGCTAGCCCTTTGTTAATAAACCTTTCTGAACTGAACCTGCTCTGTGTCCTGCGTTTGGGTCCAACATTCTCAACCATACCCACAATCCTGACTTTCAGTCTTTTCTTAGTTGAAGCTTCTCTGGTGTAAAGTCCATTACTGCAGCAGCCTTTTAACATCCCCGTTCTGATGGTCTGAACAACGGGTCTGGTTAGTCCTGGGGGGGAGCTGCTTTATGGTGTGATAACGTTTAGACCTGACTGCAGTTAACGTGATCTAGGTAGCAGGCCAAACAAACACACAGTGATCCACAACTGAAACCAGAAGAAGTCCAGGAGCCCAACAGAAAACTGAAATCCAAAAACATCCAGAGGAAAACACGAAATCCAAGACTCACAGAGGAGACAGGAAGGACAACGCGATGGGTCCAGCCGCAACTCAGCACAGAGTGAAGGGTTCAGTACACACGACCAGGTGAAACACATCAGAGAGGACTCAAACACAGGAAGTAAATAAAGACCAGGAACACTGGAGACGGAGAACTACAAAGTAAAACAGGAAACCAGAGACAGAACATGACCAAACCAGAACTCGGAGCGCTACAGGAAAGATCGTGAAGGTCAGAAACAACAACAAAACAGATGTTTCCAGTGTTTTCTCACTGTGGCTCAGGCTCCGCCCACACTCCTATGCCTTCAGACCTTCTGCTACGTTTCCGCCTCCTGTTCAGACTGAAAACGAGAATCCGAATGCCTCAAACGGTGAAGTCTGGAAATGCTGCTGACCCCATCTTGGTTTTAAACTCTGGGGTGGCGTATTCGCGCTGACAGGTGAAAACGATGACACAGATGCTCACGTTTGGCTTCCTCATTGGCTCAAGATGCTACTGACAGAGTTCTAGTTTTGGTGTTTTTACGGTCACATGATGTGCGTTTTCAGTCGCTTTAATACAGATGGAGATCAGTTCTGATACGCAGAAAAACATGTCCTTTTTAATTACCAGAGTAATAGCTTAACAGTTATTATTCTGAATATTATGGTAACCTAACAATCAAATGGTTCCATCAGTGCAGTGTTTTTAACAATAATGGGGTAATAACCTGATAACTACAAGGTAATGTTTTCACAGGCTACTATCAGTGTAAAACCTTCACAATCAAAACTGATATTTACTGTTTTATAACGCAGAATTCGTCGTCCTTATGCTCAAACGTTTATTTCTAGGTAAGACCGTTCAAAGGAAATGTTCACTGCTCTGACCTGTTACCTGGAAACACCTGTGGTAGGACGGCTAAATGCTAAGCTACCTGTTTCTACCATCGACCACACCAACAAAACACATCAGATCCAGCCTGACAGGACGAGTGAAGCGTTCCCCTTTATAGCAGTAGTCTGCGGGCTTAAGATCAGATGGTCCGTTTAGAGATCTCTTCGGTAACAGGAAGACAGGACTTCACCTTCCTGTCTCTCTAACGAGGCCGCCGTCCTCCAGCAGGAAGCTGACCGATGACAGACAATCAGCTGAAGAAAGGTGACACCTGAGACGTCTCATCACACTTCTGATCTGGACTTCTGAGAGCCGCTCCGCGTTTACAGACTTTAAAATTCCTTTGAACGTCTTCTGTCCTTTAATGTTTCTCTTCTCCTGTTTCCTGGTTTTATCTGCTCACTTTAAAACCTGTAAGACCTGTCTGTCACTCAGTGCTCTGTAAACTCCACCATCATCACCATCATCATCACCACCATCATCACCATCACATCATCATCACCATCATCACCACCATCACCATCATCACTATCACCACCATCATCATCACCATCATCACTATCACCACCATCATCATCACCATCACCACCATCATCATCATCACCATCATCATCATCACCATCATCACCACCATCACCATTATCACCACCACCATCACCATCATCACCACCATCATCACTATCACCACCATCATCATCACCATCACCACCACCATCACCACCATCATCATCACCACCACCATCACATCACCAGCACCATCACCACCATCATCATCATCACCATCATCACCACCACCACCATCACCATCATCACCACCATCACCATCATCACTATCACCACCATCATCATCACCATCACCATCATCATCACCATCATCACCGTCATCACCATCACCATCATCACTATCACTACCATCATCATCACCATCACCACCATCATCACCATTACCATTATCACCATCACCATCATTATCACCATCACCACAATCACCATCACCACCATCATCATCACCACCATCACCACCATCATCACCATCATCACCACCATCATCATCATCACCACCATCACCACCATCATCACCATCATCACCACCATCACCATCATCACTATCATCATCATCACCACCATCATGACCACCATCACCATCACCACCATCACCATCATCACCACAATCACCATCATCACTATCATCACCATCATCACCACAATCATGACCACCATTACCATCACCACCATCATCATCACCACCATCATCATCACTATCATCACCATCATCATCACTATCATCACCATCATCACCACCACCATCACCATCATCACTATCACCACCATCATCATCACCATCACCACCACCATCACCACCATCATCATCACCACCACCATCACATCACCACCACCATCACCACCATCACCATCACCATTATCATCACCATCATCACCACCATCACCATCATCACTATCACCACCATCACCATCACCATCACCATCATCATCACCATCATCACCGTCATCACCATCACCATCATCACTATCACTACCATCATCATCACCATCACCACCACCATCACCATTACCATTATCACCATCACCGCCATTATCACCATCACCACAATCACCATCACCATCACCACCATCATCATCATCACTATCATCACCATCATCATCACTATCATCACCATCATCATCATCACCACCATCACCATCATCACTATCACCACCATCATCATCACCATCACCATCATCATCACCATCATCACCGTCATCACCATCACCACCATCACCATCATCACTATCACTACCATCATCATCACCATCACCACCATCATCACCATTACCATTATCACCATCACCACCATTATCACCATCACCACAATCACCATCACCACCATCATCATCATCACCACCATCACCACCATCACCATCATCACCACCATCATCATCATCACCACCATCACCACCATCATCACCATCATCACCACCATCACCATCATCACTATCATCACCATCATCACCATCACCACCATCACCACCATCATCATCACCACCACCACATCACCAGCACCATCACCACCATCATCATCATCACCATCATCACCACCACCACCATCATCATCACTATCATCACCATCATCATCACTATCATCACCATCATCATCATCACCACCACCATCACCATCATCACCACCATCACCATCATCACTATCACCACCATCATCATCACCATCACCACCACCATCACCACCATCATCATCACCACCACCATCACATCACCACCACCATCACCACCATCATCATCATCACCATCATCACCATCATCACCATCACCACCATCATCATCATCACAATCATCACCATCACCATTATCACCATCACCACAATCACCATCACCATCACCATCATCATCATCATCACCACCATCACCACCATCATCACCATTATCACCATCATCATCACCATCATCACAATCATCATCACATCACCATCATCACCATGAGCATGAACGAGATGATACATGTGATCAGACCCTGCGTCACTATGGCAACCTGACAACTACATATTAATAATATTAGTACATGTACACACAGTGTGAATTGACGTCAGCGTGACGCCTGGTGAATGCCTGCTCCGTCCTTCGGTCCTGTTCACATGTTCGCACCCCGCCAGTCAGTAGGAAACTGGAAGCTGTTAGCTTGAAGCTAGCTGCTAGCTGTGTCCATTTCTGCACAGAGCAAGGCCTGCTGGGAGAACGGCTGCTCTGATTCTCTGCTTTACACAGAAAACGCAGTTCAATCAGCTGAGAGCCAGACAATCAGAGCGAAGGTTTGATGTTTATCTGCTCAACACTTTATATAACACACGCCGTCGCCGCTCCGACTGCACGCCACATTTAGAGAGGAACCACTAAAATAAGATCATTAAAACACCAATCAATAATCTGATCCAGAGTCCACATCACTGCTGGTTCTGCACGGGTCCACCTGTTGATCTCGCCTCCTTCTGACCCTCACAGGTAAACCAGACCCTGAGACCCCTGAAGTCCTGCACTTGGGGCAGTGACTTACTTCAACCTGAGGGAACAGTCCAGTGTTCCCAGCACAGTACCAGGACCTGAGGCTGGGAGGACCCAGCTCTCATCCACGGCTGGTAATGGACCTGGTCCCCGTCTGATGGAACCAACAGAACCACATCATCTGAGATCCTGCCCTCTGGTCACCATGGTGACACACTCCACAGATTCAGATTCTGTCCATGAAGATCCCAAACTGGATCTGTGACCCTGGTGGAGTCCAGCTCCCACTGAGATCCTTATGACCGCCTGCTGAGATACAGACATAGACTCGCAGGACCCCTCCAGTGCAAGAGTACACAGCTGGTCCAGTGATCCAGGACCAGGGGCCCATAGTACAAAACTAGTCCAACAAGTTTCACAGTCCAGCCATGAGCGCGTTCACATACAGGGCCGGTGTTTGCAGCAGATGACCAATCATAGACAAGGACAGTCTGCTGCAGCAGATTATACAAACAGGAAGGAGGTGAACTCATGCAGGAAGATTCCAGATCTAATTTAACTTAAAGCAACAAAACCAAACTCAGATAGGGGGAAAGACTCGGTACCTGCCCAGGTAGCAGAAGGTGGGGCTACATGACCAGGTCACCGTTTGTTCCTGTCTTATTTTGAAATGGTCTGTCTGTTTGGTCTGTGTGCTTCCTGTTGTACTTCTCTTCAGGCTGCGTTCAGAATGCAGTCTACTCAGATCTGGTTTGTTTCTAACAGTCTAATCAGTCGGATCTGTTCCAGTACGGATTTGAGCCACTTTCCTATGTGGTCCAAAGCAGATCCAGGTCTGATCATTTGAAATGTGACCTTAGTCTGGGCGTCAGATCGGAGTCACTCGGTCAGGTTCAGCTCAGCAGCTGAGCAGGTGAGGACTGACAGGAGGGACGGGGAGCAGGCTGGCGGTCCACACAAAACAGGGTGATCCACTACTGAGGTACGTAACAGAGTCCGGCAGAAATAAACTGAGGGGACTAAACCAGAAACACGAGCAATCCAAACCTCGGCTGTGCAGCACGCCACCCAGAACAACGAACACGCCATGATCACACACAGGTGAAACTACTAAACACACACAGGAAGTAAAACCAGACAATTTATTGTTCATGTTCAGGCTGTGTTAGAGGGAAGAGCTGCCAGTTCTCTGGTTTCCATATGGTGCCTGATCCTCAGGTGACACTGAGCAAGTGTTCTCCTTTGTTCTGGATCAGACTGAGAGCTGAACCTGAGTCTGGTCCAGACCTGCCCTCTATGAAAAGAGACGCCTGCCATGGCGCTAAAGAAATAAAACTGAATATTTGTTGGATAAATTTCCATGTCGGTCCACCTGCCAGCGCAGGACTCAGATGATGACTGATGCTCGGTGTGACCTCTTCAGCCTGCAGAGACACTTCTGTCCTTCACCCTCGTCTGTCCATTAGGCAGACAGCCAATCAAATCAAAGCAGCACAGCTGTGAGGAGCAGCAGGATAATCTTCCTCCGATCAAAGCCTTTCAAACACTAAATAGATGTTTGTGAAGGTTTTCAGTCCGTCAGCTCACAGTTATTTCGGCTGAGAGGAGACAAACGTCCCACTGCAGGAGACAAACAACAGCAGCGTCCTCCAGCTCTCTGAGGACATGATCCAGCAGCACTGATGAAGAAATACAACAAACTCTGTGAGATCTCAGCTCTCTTCCTTACTCCGACGTGATGATGAGGATGGTGATGTCATCATCACTGTAATCACATCACTGAGCTTCCAGATCTTTCCTGGTCTCATGAAGACCTGGATCACAGCGAGCCCACCTACAGCCCTGAAGTCTGCTGCCAGACCGCCGGCGGAGGCGGGGCCTGTGCTCTGCTAATCTCCCTGAAAAGGAGCTTTTCTCCCACGCTGCACTCCTTTTGAATTTCTTTTGAATTTGAGTTTCTGAGCTGCTGGAGGTAAACTGTTCAGTCCGGGAGTCCTGGAGGACTCAGACCCCCCACACGTCCAGACAGAGAAGCCTAAAACTTTAATAACTTTGTTCTAATTTGGCTCATTCTGGGTTAAATAAACACATTTGTGTGTGTCTCCTCTTTGTTGTGGCCTTTTGAGCCGCCAGGTCATTCCCCAGTCTGCCTCTGAACTCACTGCAGTTCTGAACATGGACCGGTGCAGGTACCAGATCTGCTCGGGGGCCTGCGCCTGCCCGTAACGTCACATAATGGCAGCAGAAGCTCTTTGTGTCAGACTGAAGTATCCTGCTGGATCCACCTGCTGAAGACACTTAAAGCTAAATGACTCGTTCATCTGTGCTGGTTTCTCGTGTGGAGTCTCAGGCTCACCTGAGCACAGGAAGTCTTTCTGAAGGTCTTCAGGTGTTCACCTGTCCATCAGACACACCTGACTGTTGAGTTCTTCAGTTCTTCACGTCAGCAGATGAGGAGACGACCTTGAATCAGGTAAGTTTGTTATTATTCAGTCGGCGTGTGAAGGAAGGAAGCGTCTCTGCCACCTGCTTCAGTCTTTGGTGAATATAAATATTTCTGATTTCTCTTATCTGTTGGAAATGTTTCCCACTGACGTCTGAGCGCCTGAAGGCAGCTCAGGGCTCCACAGGGCGCGCGTGTGTGTCTGTGTGTGTGTGTGCGTATGTGTCTCTGTGTGTGTGTGTCTCTGTGTGTGTGTGTGTGTCTCTGTGTGTGTGTGTGCGTATGTCTCTGTGTGTGTGTGTGTGTCTCTGTGTGTGTGTGTGCGTATGTCTCTGTGTGTGTGTGCGTGTGTGTGTCTCTGTGTGTGTGTGTGTGTCTCTGTGTGTGTGTGTGTGCGCGTGTGTGTCTCTGTGCGTGTGTGTGCGCGTGTGTGTCTGTGTGTGTGTGTGTGCGCGTGTGTGTCTCTGTGTGTGTGTGCGCGTATGTGTCTCTGTGTGTGTGTGCGCGTGTGTGTCTCTGTGTGTGTGTGCGCGTGTGTGTCTGTGTGTGTGTGTGTGCGCGTGTGTGTCTCTGTGTGTGTGTGTGCGCGTATGTGTCTCTGTGTGTGTGTGCGCGTA
>NC_060168.1:34814139-34817180 GCF_021292245.1 Micropterus dolomieu | reverse complement strand
CAGCAGCCGAGGAGCTCGATAATGAAATCTGTTCTGTTCTCTGCTGAACCTCTCATCACCTCCTCCTCCTGATTCTGTTCTCCCCCTCCTCCTCCCCCTCCTACTCCCCTTCCTACCATTTTCCCCTCTGTACCCTTCCCCCCCTTGTGAACTCTCTTCCTCTCGGTGTGGAAATATTCATCTTTTCATTAGGAGGATTTAATTGCCAGCAGACGGAAAAGAAACAACCAGAGAAACTTCAAAGCGTCCATCGATCCTCTGGTGGAGAAATAAAAACTCTGGCATCCTTTTGTCACACTGTGGGCATGTCTGCTGTTCTGTTTAGTTAGTTTCAGCCAGTTTTGTTACTTTTTGTCTTTTCTGTATCTGTCATTTAGTCTGTGTTTTGGGTTTCAGTCCTGTCTGTTGTCTTGTGTCTAGTTACTGTGTTTAGATTTTGGTTTCATATCTTAGTGTTACTCCTGGTCTGGGTACTTCTGTGTTGGTTGTTATTTTATGCCCCATGTCGGCTCTGTGGTTAAAAGTTCAGTCTGACCAGTTCAGTCTGTTCCCCCAGTTATCACTCTGCTTGCCTGCCTCTCTGCTTTCCCCTGCCGTCTCTCTGTCTCGTAAGTCACCTGTGTTGCTTCCGCCCTGCTCGTTAGTCCCTGTGTATATATATTTGGTGTTTCTGTTCATTCCCTGTCCGGTCATTGTTGTAGCATGTAGACGCTCTGTCTCGTGTTGTAGTGTTTTTGCCTGCCTTGCTCATCGTGTCACCCTGTTTCCGTGGTTCTCTGATTTCTGTTCCTGATTACCTTGTTTTATTTGGACAGTTTTTCAGCCAATCTGCCAGTAAGTGTGCTAGCCCTTTGTTAATAAACCTTTCTGAACTGAACCTGCTCTGTGTCCTGCGTTTGGGTCCAACATTCTCAACCATACCCACAATCCTGACTTTCAGTCTTTTCTTAGTTGAAGCTTCTCTGGTGTAAAGTCCATTACTGCAGCAGCCTTTTAACATCCCCGTTCTGATGGTCTGAACAACGGGTCTGGTTAGTCCTGGGGGGGAGCTGCTTTATGGTGTGATAACGTTTAGACCTGACTGCAGTTAACGTGATCTAGGTAGCAGGCCAAACAAACACACAGTGATCCACAACTGAAACCAGAAGAAGTCCAGGAGCCCAACAGAAAACTGAAATCCAAAAACATCCAGAGAAAAACACGAAATCCAAGACTCACAGAGGAGACAGGAAGGACAACGCGATGGGTCCAGCCGCAACTCAGCACAGAGTGAAGGGTTCAGTACACACGACCAGGTGAAACACATCAGAGAGGACTCAAACACAGGAAGTAAATAAAGACCAGGAACACTGGAGACGGAGAACTACAAAGTAAAACAGGAAACCAGAGACAGAACATGACCAAACCAGAACTCGGAGCGCTACAGGAAAGATCGTGAAGGTCAGAAACAACAACAAAACAGATGTTTCCAGTGTTTTCTCACTGTGGCTCAGGCTCCGCCCACACTCCTATGCCTTCAGACCTTCTGCTACGTTTCCGCCTCCTGTTCAGACTGAAAACGAGAATCCGAATGCCTCAAACGGTGAAGTCTGGAAATGCTGCTGACCCCATCTTGGTTTTAAACTCTGGGGTGGCGTATTCGCGCTGACAGGTGAAAACGATGACACAGATGCTCACGTTTGGCTTCCTCATTGGCTCAAGATGCTACTGACAGAGTTCTAGTTTTGGTGTTTTTACGGTCACATGATGTGCGTTTTCAGTCGCTTTAATACAGATGGAGATCAGTTCTGATACGCAGAAAAACATGTCCTTTTTAATTACCAGAGTAATAGCTTAACAGTTATTATTCTGAATATTATGGTAACCTAACAATCAAATGGTTCCATCAGTGCAGTGTTTTTAACAATAATGGGGTAATAACCTGATAACTACAAGGTAATGTTTTCACAGGCTACTATCAGTGTAAAACCTTCACAATCAAAACTGATATTTACTGTTTTATAACGCAGAATTCGTCGTCCTTATGCTCAAACGTTTATTTCTAGGTAAGACCGTTCAAAGGAAATGTTCACTGCTCTGACCTGTTACCTGGAAACACCTGTGGTAGGACGGCTAAATGCTAAGCTACCTGTTTCTACCATCGACCACACCAACAAAACACATCAGATCCAGCCTGACAGGACGAGTGAAGCGTTCCCCTTTATAGCAGTAGTCTGCGGGCTTAAGATCAGATGGTCCGTTTAGAGATCTCTTCGGTAACAGGAAGACAGGACTTCACCTTCCTGTCTCTCTAACGAGGCCGCCGTCCTCCAGCAGGAAGCTGACCGATGACAGACAATCAGCTGAAGAAAGGTGACACCTGAGACGTCTCATCACACTTCTGATCTGGACTTCTGAGAGCCGCTCCGCGTTTACAGACTTTAAAATTCCTTTGAACGTCTTCTGTCCTTTGTGGTGTATAACATATGTGCATTTGACCATTACAGTTTAACATAATGCTCTGCAGCTGGGGACAGTGAACCCTTATGGGGAAGTAATGATTGATGGGTGTGCAAAGAGTGAACCCTCCTATGAAATTTGACCTCTGACCCAGTGGTAGGGGGAGTAGAGGTTAGTGTGTATGAAGGGACTGTGCCCTTATATGGTTTTTAGCAGATACCTAAACATGTCCTATATAAGCTGTGTTCGATGTACAGAGAGACAGAGTGGTCATCGGGCTGGGTCACTCTCCAAGCTGCTGCAGAGCTTGTAATTGATGCTGAATTCTTTGATGTAATAAACTTTTATAATCAAGAACAGTGTCAAGCGGATTTCTTCTCAACACATCACGCAGCATTATCGTTCGGACACCACAGAAATTGGCGACCACGAAGGGACCGTGTTGTGCCAGAATTCATCGTTCCATCACAGGCTCCATCGAGCTGACTCCCGCTCCAGAAGCTAGCGTTTAGGGTGAGTTTTCTCATAAACTGTGGGCGCTGGTCAGTTCGTGTGTCTGTGTGTGCGTTGAAGGGTACACCGGTTCGATCCCGTGTGAATGC
>NC_060168.1:34805663-34814039 GCF_021292245.1 Micropterus dolomieu | reverse complement strand
CGACTGTCCTGTGACAATAAATAGTTCCTGTCACTGCTCCGACTGTCCTGCGACAATAAGGAGTTCCTGTCACTGCTCCGACTGTCCTGCAACAATAAATAGTTCCTGTCACTGCTCCGACTGTCCTGCGACAATAAATAGTTCCTGTCACTGCTCCGACTGTCCTGCGACAATAAATAGTTCCGGTCACTGCTTCGACTGTCCTGCCACAATAAAGAGTTCCTGTCACTGCTCCGACTATCCTGCGACAATAAAGAGTTCCTGTCACTGCTCCGACTGTCCTGTGACAATAAATAGTTCCTGTCACTGCTCCGACTGTCCTGCGACAATAAATAGTTCCTGTCACTGCTCCGACTGTCCTGCGACAATAAATAGTTCCTGTCACTGCTCCGACTGTCCTGCAACAATAAATAGTTCCTGTCACTGCTCCGACTGTCCTGCGACAATAAAGAGTTCCTGTCACTGCTCCGACTATCCTGCGTCAATAAAGAGTTCCTGTCACTGCTCCGACTATCCTGCGACAATAAAGAGTTCCTGTCACTGGTCTGACTGTCTTGCGACAATAAAGAGTTCCTGTCACTGCTCCGACTATCCTGCCACAATAAAGAGTTCCTGTCACTTCTCTGACTGTCCTGCGACAATAAATAGTTCCTGTCACTGCACCGACTATCCTGTGCCAATAAATAGTTCCTGTCACTGCACCGACTATCCTGTGCCAATAAATAGTTCCTGTCACTGCACCGACTATCCTGCGACAATAAATAGTTCCTGTCACTGCACCGACTATCCTGCGACAATAAATAGTTCCTGTCACTGGTCTGACTGTCTTGCGACAATAAAGAGTTCCTGTCACTGCTCCGACTATCCTGTGCCAATAAAGAGTTCCTGTCACTGCTCCGACTGTTCTGTGCCAATAAAGAGTTCCTGTCACTGCACCGACTATCCTGCGACAATAAATAGTTCCTGTCACTGCTCCGACTATCCTGTGCCAATAAAGAGTTCCTGTCACTGCACCGACTGTCCTGCGACAATAAAGAGTTCCTGTCACTGCACCGACTATCCTGCGACAATAAAGAGTTCCTGTCACTGCACCGACTATCCTGCAACAATAAATAGTTCCTGTCACTTCACCAACTATGCTGCGACAAAAAAACTGCAATGACTAAATAAAGTTTTGTGTTTTGAATGTTGGTGAATCTTCCAGTAATCACAGTGAGAGAGATTCTGTTTGATCATCTGCCTTCTGTCGGTCATTGATTCCTGATCTGAGTTTGTGTGGATCAAACAGGCTGCTGATCAGATCTAGTTTTATCAGAGATGTGAGTTCAGACGATGGAGGAGTCTGCCAAACATAACCATAGCAATCATTTAGCTTTCACGTTCACATAAACTATTTCTTTGAGGTTTTAAAATCCATATTATAGATGTATAGCCCCTCTGGCATCACACCAAACTTTATACAGATTTTTAATGGTTTAATGTCAGTGCTGCTTGATTGTTTTTCTCATAATCTTTCATATCAGCTGGTTCAGGTTTTAGCTAGTTTCCTGGTGAATGTCAGGGCTGGATGTGTGACTAAACGATAGGCAAGGACATAGTTCAGACCAAACCTTGTTGAGATTTTGTTA
Organism: Micropterus dolomieu; assembly: GCF_021292245.1. Lineage (NCBI taxonomy): Eukaryota > Metazoa > Chordata > Actinopteri > Centrarchiformes > Centrarchidae > Micropterus > Micropterus dolomieu. Next base: position 34,812,411 of record NC_060168.1, on the reverse strand, counting down.
AAATTGTAAAGATGAGGTTTGCAGATAAAAACAAAACAGACTGACAAGCAGCAACTAAACTTCATTCATATTCTTAAAGGTTTTATCAGCAGACTTTTCAATGAAGGACTGAACAGACATAAATAAAGACAGATGCAGTAAAAACCTGGTGACCGCCTGATCTCTTTCTGTTGATCTCTTTCTGTTGATCTTCTTATTCATAATCTTGTTCATTAATCTTCTGTCACACCTTAGGGGGCCCTGACCCTCAGGTTGGAAACCATCTAGAAAATGAAGTTTGCAGTAATCAGCCCTGACCAGCCACACAACCTGGTAACAATGAGCACCAGGCAACAAAACTCCATTCATATTTTCAAAGGTTTTATGAGGAATGCTTCAGACCACTTCGGTCTGGGAGATTATGTTTGCAGTGATCTGGGAACTAATAATAACACTAATAATCCAGTAACCAAACTCCATTTATGTTTTTAGATGTTTTAGCGGCTGTCGTCTTGGAGAGAGACGAGGAGGAACAGGAACAGAAACAGAGCTGGAATAAAAACCTGTTGTTGCGTCTGTTGACCGACTCTGCAGTGTAAACATCAAACAGCAGCTCGTCCCCCTCTCTGAGTCTCTGAGTCTCTGAGTCTCTGAGCAGATGTTGGAGCTCCTTCAGAGAGTCTCTCAGATCAACAACAACAACAAACAGCAGTAGGAGGACGAGCGCCGTCACTTCAAACACCGATCAGCTGCTCTGCTGCTTCAGGACAGAAAGAAAACGTGAGTTTGTTGTTCACACGTCTGTTCGGCTCTCTGAGGCTCGACGACAAACATCACCGTTTAAAAATACTCTCATTTAAACAGTCGGTCACAGAAAAGACTTATTCTGCACCTGCTGCTCCCGGATCACCTCAAACCTCCACCTGATGACTCATCACCCCCCCACCTCGAGTTTAATCGCCCTGCAGCTGAAAGTGGGCCAGAAGAAGAAAAGATTTCCTCCACCTGCCCCCCCGCTGCCGACGGCTGGACCGACTCTGCTGCTTCATCATGTGACGGATCATCCAATAATAATAATAATAATTTAATCTGACTGCTCACACCAAGTTTTATTCCATCAGCTGTTCCACCAAAATAAATCTAAATATATTTATTTATATATGTAAACTTATAATAAACATTTATAAATGTAAGTTAGAACCCGACTGACTCGTGGCTGCTTGTGATCATTCATCCTGTGATAAAGTCACTTTAATCATTATTCTTAAAATCCTGAAACCAGCCTATGAACTGACTCACACTGTCCAATGAAAACCTAGTATCTTCATATTGATTCAGATAAACCATTTAATGCTCTCTGAGCCGCTCGCACTGTTAGCTTGAGGTATGAAGGACGCCGAGGTGCACACGAGGAGGTCCGAGCCGGTCCGAGCCGGACCCTCCTCTCTGTCCTGGATCTGAACGTCTACCATCAGGGAGAAGGTTCCCGAGCCAACATGAAAATCAAACTAACTTAAGCTGCTCCTCATCGTCTCCTCCTCTGCCTCCTCGTCTCCTTCTCTCCCTCCTCATCTCCTCGTCTCCCTCCTCATCACCTCCTCTCCTCCTCCTCTCCTCTTCCACCTCCTCCTCCTCATCTCCTTGTCTCCTCCTCCACCTCCTCCTCTATGACTAAGGTTACTACTACTGCTACTACTACTAAGGTTACTACTACTGCTACTAGTACTGCTACTGCTACTAAGGTTACTACTACTGCTACTACTACTACTGCTACTACTACTAAGGTTACTACTACTGCTACTACTACTGCTACTGCTACTAAGGTTACTACTACTGCTACTACTACTACTGCTACTACTACTAAGGTTACTACTACTGCTACTACTACTGCTACTGCTACTAAGGTTACTACTACTGCTACTACTACTACTGCTACTACTACTAAGGTTACAACTACTGCTACTACTACTGCTACTGCTACTAAGGTTACTACTACTGCTACTACTACTAAGGTTACTACTACTGCTACTGCTACTAAGGTTACTACTACTGCTACTACTACTAAGGTTACTACTACTACTACTGCTACTAAGGTTACTACTACTGCTACTACTACTAAGGTTACTACTACTGCTACTACTACTAAGGTTACTACTACTACTACTGCTACTAAGGTTACTACTACTGCTACTACTACTAAGGTTACTACTACTGCTACTACTACTAAGGTTACTACTACTGCTACTACTACTAAGGTTACTACTACTGCTACTACTACTAAGGTTACTACTACTGCTACTGCTACTAAGGTTACTACTACTGCTACTACTACTAAGGTTACTACTACTGCTACTAAGGTTACTACTACTACTACTGCTACTAAGGTTACTACTACTGCTACTACTACTAAGGTTACTACTACTGCTACTACTACTAAGGTTACTACTACTGCTACTGCTACTAAGGTTACTACTACTGCTACTACTACTAAGGTTACTAATACTGCTACTGCTACTAAGGTTACTTCTGCTACTGCTACTAAGGCTACTACTACTGCTACTGCTACTAAGTTTACTACTGCTACTACTACTACAAAGGTTACTACCCCTACTACTACTACTAAGGTTACTACTACTGCTACTACTACTAAGGTTACTACCCCTACTACTGCTACTAAGGTTACTACTACTGCTACTGCTACTAAGTTTACTACTGCTACTACTACTAAGGTTACTACCACTGCTACTACTACTAAGGCTACTACTACTGCTACTGCTACTAAGATTACTACTGCTACTACTACTAAGGTTACTACCACTGCTACTACTACTAAGGTTACTACTACTGCTACTGCTACTAAGTTTACTACTGCTACTACTACTAAGGTTACTACCACTGCTACTACTACTAAGGCTACTACTACTGCTACTGCTACTAAGATTACTACTGCTACTACTACTAAGGTTACTACCACTGCTACTACTACTAAGGTTACTACTACTGCTACTGCTACTAAGTTTACTACTGCTACTACTACTAAGGTTACTACCACTGCTACTACTACTAAGGCTACTACTACTGCTACTGCTACTAAGATTACTACTGCTACTACTACTAAGGTTACTACCACTGCTACTACTACTAAGGTTACTACTACTGCTACTGCTACTAAGTTTACTACTGCTACTACTACTAAGGTTACTACCACTGCTACTACTACTAAGGCTACTACTACTGCTACTGCTACTAAGATTACTACTGCTACTACTACTAAGGTTACTACCACTGCTACTACTACTAAGGTTACTACTACTGCTACTGCTACTAAGTTTACTACTGCTACTACTACTAAGGTTACTACCACTGCTACTACTACTAAGGCTACTACTACTGCTACTGCTACTAAGATTACTACTGCTACTACTACTAAGGTTACTACCACTGCTACTACTACTAAGGTTACTACTACTGCTACTGCTACTAAGTTTACTACTGCTACTACTACTAAGGTTACTACCACTGCTACTACTACTAAGGCTACTACTACTGCTACTGCTACTAAGATTACTACTGCTACTACTACTAAGGTTACTACCACTGCTACTGCTACTAAGGCTACTACTACTGCTACTGCTACTAAGTTTACTACTGCTACTACTACTACTAAGGTTACTACCACTGCTACTACTACTAAGGCTACTACTACTGCTACTGCTACTAAGATTACTACTGCTACTACTACTACTAAAGTTACTACCCCTACTACTACTACTAAGGTTACAACCACTGCTACTACTACTAAGGTTACTACTACTGCTACTGCTACTAAGTTTACTACTGCTACTACTACTACTAAGGTTACTACTACTGCTACTACTACTAAGGTTACTACTACTGCTACTGCTACTAAGTTTACTACTACTACTACTACTACTAAGGTTACTACCCCTACTACTACTACTAAGGTTACTACCACTGCTACTACTACTAAGGTTACTACTACTGCTACTAAGGCTACTACTACTGCTACTGCTACTAAGTTTACTACTACTACTACTACTACTAAGGTTACTACCCCTACTACTACTACTAAGGTTACTACTACTGCTACTGCTACTAAGGTTACTACTACTGCTACTACTACTAAGGTTACTACTACTGCTACTGAGGTTACTACTACTGCTACTACTACTAAGGTTACTACTACTGCTACTACTACTAAGGTTACTACTACTGCTACTACTACTAAGGTTACTACTACTGCTACTAAGGCTACTACTACTGCTACTGCTACTAAGTTTACTACTGCTACTATTACTACTAAGGTTACTACTACTGCTACTACTACTAAGGTTACTACTACTGCTACTCTACTACTAAGGTTACTACTGCTACTACTACTACTAAGGTTACTACTACTGCTACTACTACTAAGGTTACTACTACTACTACTACTACTACTAAGGTTACTACCGCTACTACTACTACTAAGGTTACTACTACTGCTACTACTACTAAGGTTACTACCGCTACTACTACTACTAAGTTTACAACTGCTGCTACTACTACTAAGGTTACTACTACTGCTACTGCTGCTAAGGTTACTACTACTGCTATTACTACTAAGGTTACTACTACTGCTACTACTAAGGTCAATACTACTGCTACTACTACTAAGGTTACTACTACTGCTACTACTACTAAGGTTACTACTACTGCTACTAAGGCTACTACTACTGCTACTGCTACTAAGGTTACTACTGCTACTACTACTACTAAGGTTACTACTACTGCTACTACTACAAAGGTTACTACTACTGCTACTGCTACAAAGGTTACTACTACTGCTACTGCTACAAAGGTTACTACTACTGCTACTACTACTAAGGTTACGACTACTGCTACTGCTACTACTAAGGTTACTACTGCTGCTACTACTACTAAGGTTACTACTACTGCTACTACTACTAAGGCTACTACTACTACTACTAAGGCTACTACTACTGCTACTACTACTAAGGTTACTACTACTGCTACTACTACTAAGGTTACTACCGCTACTACTACTACTAAGTTTACAACTGCTACTACTACTACTAAGGTTACTACCGCTACTACTACTAAGTTTACAACTGCTACTACTACTACTAAGGTTACTACTACTGCTACTGCTACAAAGGTTACTACTACTGCTACTACTACTAAGGTTACGACTACTGCTACTGCTACTACTAAGGTTACTACTACTGCTACTACTACTAAGGTTACTACTACTGCTACTAAGGCTACTACTACTGCTACTACTACTAAGGTTACTACCACTGCTACTACTACTAAGGTTACTACTACTGCTACTACTACTAAGGTTACTACCGCTACTACTACTACTAAGTTTACAACTGCTACTACTACTACTAAGGTTACTACCGCTACTACTACTAAGTTTACAACTGCTACTACTGCTACTAAGGCTACTACTACTGCTACTACTACTAAGGTTACTACCACTGCTACTACTACTAAGGTTACTACTACTGCTACTACTACTAAGGCTACTACTACTACTACTAAGGCTACTACTACTGCTACTACTACTAAGGTTACTACTACTGCTACTACTACTAAGGTTACTACCGCTACTACTACTACTAAGTTTACTACTACTGCTACTACTACTAAGGCTACTACTACTACTACTAAGGCTACTACTGCTGCTACTACTACTAAGGTTACTACTACTGCTACTACTACTAAGGTTACTACTACTGCTACTACTACTAAGGCTACTACTACTACTACTAAGGCTACTACTACTGCTACTACTACTAAGGTTACTACTACTGCTACTACTACTAAGGTTACTACCGCTACTACTACTACTAAGTTTACAACTGCTACTACTACTACTAAGGTTACTACCGCTACTACTACTAAGTTTACAACTGCTACTACTACTACTAAGGTAACTACTACTGCTACTATTACTAAGGTTACTACCGCTACTACTACTACTAAGTTTACAACTGCTACTACTACTACTAAGGTTACTACTGCTGCTAAAACTACTAAGGTTACTACCGCTACTACTACTAAGTTTACAACTGCTACTACTACTACTAAGGTTACTACCGCTACTACTACTAAGTTTACAACTGCTACTACTACTACTAAGGTTACTACTACTGCTACTACTACTAAGGTTACTACCGCTACTACTACTACTAAGTTTACAACTGCTACTACTACTACTAAGGTTACTACTGCTGCTAAAACTACTAAGGTTACTACCGCTACTACTACTACTAAGTTTACAACTGCTACTACTACTACTAAGGTTACTACTGCTGCTAATACTACTAAGGTTACTACCGCTACTACTACTACTAAGTTTACAACTGCTACTACTACTACTAAGGTTACTACCGCTACTACTACTACTAAGGTTACTACTGCTGCTAATACTACTAAGGTTACTACTGCTGCTAATACTACTAAGGTTACTACTAGTTTTACTACTACTAAGGTTACTACCGCTACTACTACTACTAAGGTTACTACTGCTGCTAATACTACTAAGGTTACTACTAGTGCTACTACTACTAAGCTTACTACTACTGCTACTAAGGCTACTACTACTGCTACTACTACTAAGGTTACTACTACTGCTACTTCTACTACTAAGGTTACTACTACTGCTACTACTACTAAGGTTACTACCGCTACTACTACTACTAAGTTTACAACTGCTACTACTACTACTAAGGTTACT
>NC_060168.1:34802766-34805563 GCF_021292245.1 Micropterus dolomieu | reverse complement strand
TACTACTAAGTTTACTACTGCTACTACTACTACTAAGGTTACTACTGCTACTACTACTACTAAGGTTACTACCGCTACTACTACTACTAAGTTTACAACTGCTACTACTACTACTAAGGTTACTACTGCTGCTAAAACTACTAAGGTTACTACCGCTACTACTACTACTAAGTTTACAACTGCTACTACTACTACTAAGGTTACTACTGCTGCTACTACTACTAAGGTTACTACCGCTACTACTACTACTAAGTTTACAACTGCTACTACTACTACTAAGGTTACTACCGCTACTACTACTACTAAGTTTACAACTGCTACTACTACTACTAAGGTTACTACTGCTGCTAATACTACTAAGGTTACTACTAGTGCTACTAGGGGAGAGCGGGGACGAATGTATCACTTTTCAGATATACGTCATTTTAAAATCTAACGCTCCAGACAGAAATCGTTTCCATCCCTACTGTGCGGGACGGAAGAAACACGATATACATTTAAATAGTTTCTGTTCTTGTTTTCCTTTAGAAAGCTTGACACTGCCCTTATTAAAACATAATTGCAAACTCATTACGTCCTTTTCCTTAATAAAAAATAGTATAAATATAACTTCGCCAGCTAACTAGAAAATCCAACAGCTAACACACATTAGGATCAGATCTCAGCCTGTTTTCCTGGTCTGCTGTGAGGACCCTGTTATTTGGCTGCGAGTATCCTGGTGGTCCGGCCTGCAGCCTGGTGGACTCTGCCCCCCCTCCTGCCGTATCTAAATAAGGTAGAATGGCTGCGTGACTCCTGACCTTTAAACTTCACTCGCTTCTAAACTGTAAAACTTTGACATTTAAAACTTCAGGATGTGTTAAAGTACTAACTGATCTGTCATGTGACCGTGACCAACAATAAACACAAGTCGTTATTCAAAAAAAAGGATCGCTTGAGTGAATTTACTTTCCGTGACTGAAAACAGATTCTTTCGTATAACTCCGTGAAAGTGTGACGTATCCACCTGATTTTTCCTGGTTCTGTTATGTACTGTGTTCTGTATGTGCTGAGCTACTTTGGTATATCAGACTTGTATGGGCTCCGAAAATCGCTGTGTTTCATCTGTCCTGCATTTCAATCGTCCGGGCTCTCCCCTACTACTACTGCTACTACTAATGTTACTACTACTTCTTCTTTGTACGTATTCAGCGTAGTGCTGAAAGGCGCTCTGTAGAGCAGTTTGTCCATTTGGGCTCCCGTAGAAACATGGTGACGTCCATGTAAGAGGCCCAGCGGTGTCTGTAGACAGAAATGTCTCTGTCTTCTGAGGTGATAAAAACATAAGGGCTCATTATGTGAGGTTTTTATACACCGCTGAGAACACAGGTAAGGATATTAAATATTACACACTGGACCTTTTAGTCTGGTTACAGGTGACCTTTCTACTGAAAGGACAAACCACTTCCTGTTCCGAGCAGAAGAGGAAACATAATCTCAACACGTCAAACCATTTCTTCCAGGACCGCTTTAATGACTTCTCCAGGTTTTCCAGGAGGAACCTTGAGTTACATGGTCTGTCAATCAAAAAACTGTGACGTCCAAAAATCCACCTTTTGGAGGGAGCCTGAACGCACCACCCGGTCACAATCAGCTGGAAATCATTAATCAATCATTTGTTTTGATTTCTGCGTCAATCAATCAATCGATAACTGACCCCCCCCCCTCCCCCGCCGAACATCTGCCGCGGGCTCAGAACCTCGTATCTCACGGACTGAAGGATTTAACACATAACATCCTTCATCCTTCAGCCGAACCGGAGATGTGAGGTTTCCGTCTGACACTGACCTAATTGTTGACTGTTTATCAATAAGCTCAGGCGGACCGAAGCGGACCGAAGTGGACCGCGGAGACCTGAACCCTGTGAAGTTTCACGGGGGTTCAGGATCCGGTCTGTGACCGAGCACGCGCTCCGTGTGTTTACACAGACACCACAAACCCCAGACGTTTAACAGGTCAAGGTCAAACCGGATCACACTGACCCACAAACCCCAGGACAGTGACCAGGTCAGACCGGCTGACCCGGAGCGCACCTGCCGCTCCGGGTCCAGGTGTAGTTTGGAGAGAGGTGAGTACCGTACCTGCGTGCGCAGCGGCTCTCCGTGCTCAAAGACGCTGAGGAACGGAATCTCCAGGAAGGAGGCCATGAAGTCCACCTGTAGCAGCTCCTCGCGGGTCTGCGGGAAGGCGAGCACGGCAGAGACTCCCTGCACCACCACGCCCTGACACACGCACCGGAACAGGGACTCCGGGTCCGCGGCCGCCGGCTGCCGGGACACCAGCTCCAGGCTCAGGTTGTAGGGAAGAAAGTTGTAACTCTCCCGGTCCGGGTCCGGATCCCAGTCCAAGTCCCGGTCCCGGTCCCGGTCCCGACTCATCGCGGCCGCCGCGCGGCTCAGCGCCGCCTGGACCTGAATGCGAGCCGCCCGCTGCGTCGGCAGGAGCGCACCGACGCGCACCGTGTGTCCGATCTGAGCCAGGAGGTGGCACGGCTGCGGGTGGAGGAGGCACGGCGGCATAAGGAGGAGCTGCAGAAGAAGGGAGACTCGGAGAGTCCGGTACCAGGAGGAGGAGGTGAAAGACATCCTGCCGCGCTCTCAGCATCGCTCTGCCGCTCCTCTGTTTCTCCTCCTGCTCCGCCGAAACACCGAGAGGCTGCTGCTGCTGCTGCTGCTGCTGGAGAGGGGAGGCTGAGAGAGGGAGGAGGTGGAGACAGGGGGGAGGAGGCTCCCAAAAAATTAGGAGGTGCAGAGGAGAC
>NC_060168.1:34798771-34802666 GCF_021292245.1 Micropterus dolomieu | reverse complement strand
TGAAGTTTCACGGGGGTTCAGGATCCGGTCTGTGACCGAGCACGCGCTCCGTGTGTTTACACAGACACCACAAACCCCAGACGTTTAACAGGTCAAGGTCAAACCGGATCACACTGACCCACAAACCCCAGGACAGTGACCAGGTCAGACCGGCTGACCCGGAGCGCACCTGCCGCTCCGGGTCCAGGTGTAGTTTGGAGAGAGGTGAGTACCGTACCTGCGTGCGCAGCGGCTCTCCGTGCTCAAAGACGCTGAGGAACGGAATCTCCAGGAAGGAGGCCATGAAGTCCACCTGTAGCAGCTCCTCGCGGGTCTGCGGGAAGGCGAGCACGGCAGAGACTCCCTGCACCACCACGCCCTGACACACGCACCGGAACAGGGACTCCGGGTCCGCGGCCGCCGGCTGCCGGGACACCAGCTCCAGGCTCAGGTTGTAGGGAAGAAAGTTGTAACTCTCCCGGTCCGGGTCCGGATCCCAGTCCAAGTCCCGGTCCCGGTCCCGGTCCCGACTCATCGCGGCCGCCGCGCGGCTCAGCGCCGCCTGGACCTGAATGCGAGCCGCCCGCTGCGTCGGCAGGAGCGCACCGACGCGCACCGTGTGTCCGATCTGAGCCAGGAGGTGGCACGGCTGCGGGTGGAGGAGGCACGGCGGCATAAGGAGGAGCTGCAGAAGAAGGGAGACTCGGAGAGTCCGGTACCAGGAGGAGGAGGTGAAAGACATCCTGCCGCGCTCTCAGCATCGCTCTGCCGCTCCTCTGTTTCTCCTCCTGCTCCGCCGAAACACCGAGAGGCTGCTGCTGCTGCTGCTGCTGCTGGAGAGGGGAGGCTGAGAGAGGGAGGAGGTGGAGACAGGGGGGAGGAGGCTCCCAAAAAATTAGGAGGTGCAGAGGAGACTCCGACAGGAGAGGAGGAGGTGGAGAAGAGGAAGGGAGGGGGATGGAAACAGGCACTAAGGAGGTGCTAGAGAGGAGAGGAGAGCGGAGAGGAGTTAAAGAAAGAGAAAATGGGGAGGAGATCAGGAGAGGAGGAGAGTGATAAAGGGGGTAAAGGAGAAGGAGATACAGGTGTAGAGGAGGAGGTGGAGGTTAAAGTGTTAAGGAGGTGTCAACCAAAAAAGAGTAGGTACAGAGAAGACAGAGAGGAAAACATGCGGGGAGCACAGAAGGAGGTGAAAAGAGGAGGAAGAGGAGGAGGTGGGAGGATATTCAGATGAGGAGGTGAGGGAGAAGTAAAAAAGGATGAAGGTCAAACTGGAGAGGAGGTGTTAGTAAAGGAGAGGAGGAGTGGAGCTGAAGGGAGGAGGTGCAAAGAGGAGGAGAGATTTTGTTTTGTTTTTATTTTGTTAAATTTCTGACTTTCAGAATAAAAGCGTTATTGATCTGCTGACAGGAAATAATCATACTACGATGTACACGCCAGGTACTGTGTTCATCACAGCATGTAGTGTACAAATACTACTATCATTATTACTGTCAGAGACAATCAGGGACAAGAACATCACAGAAGTACTCAGCAGTACGACAGAAGTACTCCAGCAGTATCGTTGCAATATAAGTACATCATGGCAGCTGATATTTTACGGCTGCAGAGGATTTTTGGGGAGAATCCAGCTCATTTCAGCTCGCTGAGGTTTTGATTCGTCATCCTGAGAAACATCACAGCTGAGAGCTGTTACATAACACAGAGTTCCCACGTCAACCGAAGCTCCTGCAGGAAAAGTGGATCACAAATCAACAGTAATTAGAAACTGAAATGATCCAAACTGACCTGGAGTCAGATCTCTCACAGCGACAGATACTAGAGATACAGTCGGAAACAGAGACTAAATCCTGGACCAGTGGCATCAGCAGGTCCTCACAGTACTCAGAGTACCAGTCAGAGTACCAGTCAGAGGAGTATCAGTAGCAGCGTCTCCACTGTGGCGGCGGTGTTTGCTGATGACAGCAGACAGAGCACTTTACTCGCCGTTCAGCTGCTTGAAGCCTCTCGTGCAGCCTGAGACATGAAAAGAAACCGTGTGCACCTGTAGCTCTGAGGTGTGTTCAGGAGCGGTCGTATTTAACGACGTCATTAAAAGCTCCACTGGATCCTCATTAATCACAACGCCCCCCCCCCCATCTCTGTTTCCTCTGTTCAGTCATTCTGTTTCCTATTTTACTTTGAAAGTGCACCTGTGCTTCCTGTCGCTCGGTGTTTGCACCTGTCCCGTTCCCCTGAGCTGTGTCTCGTTAGCTCCGCCCCTCCCGTGTCATAAAGCACTTCCTGGATTGTGGACTTCCCACTGATCTGTCAGCGGCACCACCGGACCTCCGTCTACGCGAGAGAAAGAACCCGTCTCTGTGTACTTCTGAATATTCTTCTTCCTTCTTTAGAACAAATAGAAGAAACACGCTTTAATCTGAAACTCAAAGCGTCGAACGACAGATTCACTGTGTGAGAATAAAAACCTTCATCTGATCAGTAAAACCTTCAGGACCCTCGGAGATCCAGACGTAGCCCCGATGTGATCCTGATCATTTCAGAGCTAACAGATTACAGCTGGGTTTCATTAGAAATGAAATCACGTATCTGGATTCCATGTAAGTAGTCCGAGCCTGAACGCCCCGCTGAGTCCTCACACAGATAAAAGCGTGTCAGTGACCCTGAGCTCTGACCTGGAGGCGACTGAAGCACGAAGGCGTTTAATTTGTTGTCAGACACATCAGGGTGTCACAGTCCAGTGGCTGATCCGGAGGCAGAGAGACCCCCGCAGACACTCTCTCTCCACCCCCAAGGCTGAGCTCAGCAGCCAGTCGGGTGGAAACCAGCTCCCGGAGGGAGTCCCAGACCAGCCGCTGAAATTTAAAAGATGATTAACATCAGACACACAGAGAGGAGAGCAGGTAGAGGGTCCTGTCACCTCCTCCTCACTCAGCTGAGCTTTATTTTGAAATCCCCAATAATCATGGAGGAAGCCCGATCCAGCTGAAAGCTGTGAAGAACACATCAGAACCGTGTGCTGAAAAGGAACACAGGGGTTCTAAGCTCGGATCGACGGCACCGGATTCTGAAGCGATGAAACTGATTCTGCCGAACCTCCTCAGGCAGGTAGAGAAAGCACCATCTCCTTTAGTCTGGAGTCTGGACTACGACCCAAAGGGCCCGAGGACCTCAGGCTCGTTCAGAGGTCAGAGGTCAGCAGTGAAGCTTGAAGCTGGACCTCCCTGCGCTCTAAAAGTCCTGCGGTGATCCGGTCTCTGTGTTCGTGTGCTCTCAGTGAACAGACGCACAATAAGCATAAACAAACAGGACAACAAGCTCAGCAAAGAGACGGAAGCTACCGTGGACAGGTCCACACACAGTGTGTATATATATATATATATATATACACACACTGTGTACCTATGTAGAAACAACATGTGGAGACAGACAGTAAGACAACAGAGCAGACATGAACAGTGATGATATTTATGTTTAAAATAAGAAGCTGAATTTAAACAATAAAAAGTAAACAGTAAATATGAGAAGCAGACGTCAGAGTCCCAGGGTTGTTGACAGCGAGTCTTCCTGACTTCCTGTGTGTCTCTATTCCTCAGAGGCCTGCAGATACAAACCGGTCCAGTGTCTGGGTGTTTTGGCGCGCAGCGGTGGGTAGAAACTGGTCCAGTGTCTGGGTGTTTTGGTGCGCAGCGGTGGGTAGAAACTGGTCCAGTGTCTGAGTGTTTTGCCGCGCAGCGGTGGGTAGAAACTGGTCCAGTGTCTGGGTGTTTTGGTGCGCAGCGGTGGGTAGAAACTGGTCCAGTGTCTGGGTGTTTTGGTGCGCAGCGGTGGGTAGAAACTGGTCCAGTGTCTGGGTGTTTTGGTGCGCAGCGGTGGGTAGAAACTGGTCCAGTGTCTGGGTGTTTTGGTGCGCAGC
>NC_060168.1:34789153-34798671 GCF_021292245.1 Micropterus dolomieu | reverse complement strand
TACTGTGTGTACAGAGCGTGTACAGAGTGTGTGTACTGTGTGTACAGAGCGTGTACAGAGTGTGTGTACTGTGTGTACAGAGCGTGTACAGAGTGTGTGTACAGAGCGTGTACAGAGCGTGTACAGAGCGTGTACAGAGCGTGTACAGAGTGTGTGTACTGTGTGTACAGAGCGTGTACAGAGTGTGTACAGAGTGTGTGTACAGAGCGTGTACAGAGTGTGTACAGAGTGTGTGTACTGTGTGTACAGAGTGTGTGTACAGAGCGTGTACAGAGTGTGTACAGAGTGTGTGTACAGAGCGTGTACAGAGCGTGTGTACTGTGTGTACAGAGCGTGTACAGAGTGTGTGTACTGTGTGTACAGAGTGTGTGTACAGAGCGTGTACAGAGTGTGTACAGAGTGTGTGTACTGTGTGTACAGAGCGTGTGTACTGTGTGTACAGAGCGTGTACAGAGTGTGTGTACTGTGTGTACAGAGCGTGTGTACTGTGTGTACAGAGCGTGTACAGAGTGTGTGTACTGTGTGTACAGAGCGTGTACAGAGTGTGTGTACTGTGTGTACAGAGCGTGTACAGAGTGTGTACAGAGCGTGTACAGAGCGTGTACAGAGTGTGTGTACTGTGTGTACAGAGCGTGTACAGAGCGTGTGTACTGTGTGTACAGAGCGTGTACAGAGCGTGTGTACTGTGTGTACAGAGCGTGTACAGAGTGTGTGTACTGTGTGTACATGTGTCTATGTGGGCTTGGTGAGCAGCTGGCTGGAGAAGTCGTACAGATCTTTGTTGACCTTCTTCAGCGTCTGAACTTCTTCTTCGAGCTCTGCGACTCGAACCTTCGTGTTCTCGCCGTCACCGAACACCGACTGAAACACAACACGCATTATAAATATATCAGACAGATAGATTTATACCCCCATCATGCATCTTTAATGGCAGCAGAGTGATGCATTGTGGGAGGATGCTCCTCACAGAAAATATCCGTCTGATAAATAAGATACAGATTAAAACCGGAGTAGCGCCGACACCCCACCGCGTCTGAATTCTAGTTTCACTTCAGATTTAAACTTTATTAACGCCACAACCGGCTTATTTACTTTGTACCTCCATGCTCCTGCTGCTCAATCAAACATATGCCCCGCCCACTCCGAGGGCTCTAGGTTAAAGGGGTACTTCCCAGGGACAGGTGAGGGAACACCTGCAGCCCCGCCCCCCTCTCTCACCTTGTCAGTCACAGCGTTCATCAGCGAGTTCAGCCGGTCAGCTTTCTGCAGGTACGTCTCCTCCTCCTCCTGAGAGCACAGGAAGAACATTTCAAAATAAATGTCTGAACGCTTTTGGATTTCAAAATAAAAGAATGTTGTGGTGTGATGAACGAGGCGAGCAGTTCAGAGAGACGGCGCACGGTCGGTTTTTTCAGGTAGAAGAAAGTTTCCTCTCTGACATTTTGTGGGTTTAGTTTATTTATTCGAGTAAAAAGTTCAGAGAGCTGGTGGAACGCAGAGAACTCGCCGCTCGTCTCCCAGCTGAGAGTCCCGCCCCTCGACCTCAGGTATCTGGGACCACCAGGATCAGGTCTCTCTCTGAACGGGCAGAGAGCCAGAACGGCTCTTTCTCTGGTCCCCGTGAAACCTGCATGAATCACAGTTTGAGGACTTTGTCCCAGAATAAGGTTTAAAAAGAGTTTCTCCCCGCAGGTTAGACTTCTGCTGCACGAGCTTTCACCACACCGCCTTCATTTACGGCTCTATGCAGAGCGCCGGGACGGGACGCCGTGAGCTCCTCCCACCTGGAACTGATGCTAAGCTAACTGAGGTTCTGGATGCAGTCAGCAGATACCGTCTCCGTTTACAGAAGGCTCACTGCGAGGACTGCAGGTCACACCGTATTCTGGCGGACAGGTAGTGATCTGATCCGGTCACACCTGCTCCTCGCCGCCACACGATTGGCTGAAAATGTTTCCCGGCTGTTAAAAAGCAGACGATTGGCTCTCTAGTGGGAGGGATTAGTCTAACCTAATTTTTAGTCCTGAATGCGCCTTGTCTGAACAGGATGTCAGTTTCACTACCGGGACAGATGATGGACGTTAACATCTACGAGGTTCATGCTTGTTCATTTTGATTTAAATGAAACGTGTTCACATTTAGTCAAACTGTCCCGTCGGTATCAACGCTTCACCTGCGGACTCACCTGAATGTAGGGTCCGAGTCGGACGCAAACCTCTCCTGACTCGCCCCCGTCGCCCTCGGAGGCGTGCAGGTGTCGGCTGAAGCGTGGCAGAGGGATGGCAGGCCGACTGTCGGGCAGGAACATGTTAGCAGGAGCCGCCATGATGATGGCGTTCGTCACCGGACCTGAGCACACAGACAGGAAGTGAGGTCAGAGGTCCACAGGTTTCAGGACTAATGTCTGTTACAACCATAACTCATCTCTCCTGCTCACAGCCTCAGATCGACAGCAGTCTGTCGGAGGAGGAGCACGGCGGCAGCGATGATGAGTGTTTTAAATCCGTCCAGCAAACTGATAAACTGTCCCCCAGGAGCCTCGGCGGGCCCCTGACCTGTGCAGGGCTCAGGAGGTCCCTAATGGACGAGCTGAATCACAATATCTAATTAACGAGAGGCCAGCATAACGAAGGAGCAGAGCCCACCAGCTTGGTCTGACCCGATCCCACCCCCTTTAAAGGAAGACCTCCTGAGCTCTCGAGGAACTCGGGACTCTTATGAGTCTGACTTTGCAAAGCAGAACTGAAATGTGTCCTTAACCGTTAATAAGAGCTGACGTCTGAGATGGTAACGTTCTGTTCTTGGAAAGCGTCTTTCAACCCTAACCCAAGTAACTGATCATCATTTAGAGTAGACATTCCTAAGACAGTCCATCTCAGTCTCTCAGAGTCCACGATGAGGTCTTCAGTCCCTAAAGAGGTTCAGAGGGACATCTTTAACTTTCTGTCCATCGAGGGATGATACCAGACTGACCTGACTAACAGGAATCAGGTGACTGGCTGAAATAAATCTCGTCTGATTGGTTGTTTCTGTCTCCTGCTTCTCCTCTTTCACTTCCTGCAGCTGCACACTAACAGACCAATGAGCCGTCAGCTGCACTGTGACATCAGCAGAATGAGGACGGAGCCTGAAGGCAGCGCAGATCAAAGTGAGGACGAGTTCCTGCAATAAGCTCAGAGAGAGAGAGACGCACTCTGGAGTCCTACCGTCACACTTTACTGAAGAAAGAGAAGTGGCTTTCTTCCAGGTCACATGACCTGCTCATAAATTCACCTCACACACACGTTAACAAACGCCAAACATCAGCTCCTTTCCACTGGCATGAAGGCTGGTCAGGTACATGAGCTGAATTATGACCACCCGCCTAATAATGTAGGGCCCCTCTTCCATGTGAAGGGCGGGGGGGGGGGGGGGGGGGGGGGTAATCAGAACAGAGCCGTGTGTCAACTGACTGCAGAGCAAATAAAGTCCGGACTGATTTTACTTTGAAAAACACATCCCACTTCCCCTGGTCTGACCGTACCTGCATCAGGGCCGCGCCCTCCAGGTCCCGTCCTCCTCTCAGCTTCCAGTCTGAGTCATTTCCTGTCCTCCTCCTTCACCGTCTTTATGTTTCATAATAAAGTTAATCCTTTCAGCCTCTGGCTTTAAGATAACTCTCCTCTAAAAGCTGCGGCCGACCTTCACTTTATCCCGTTATGGGCCTCTTCAACTTCTGAACCTGACAGCCGATCTCTGATTGGTCCATTACTGTCAGTCTTCTACAAACACACTGTGCATCATCTGAACGCTGCATCGAGGCTCCGATTGGTCAGAAGGACCGCACTCGTTCTTTAGTCTGACGGGCAGAAAAATAAAACGACGCTGTGCGAGAGAAGAGAAACATCAGCATTTCCGTCTGCTTCCTGTGGCTTCCAGCTAACGAAGCGTCGCTGATCCTGCAGGACTGAACTCCTCCGTCCCGACAGAAACATCCTTTGAGCGGACGCTTCTTCATCCTCGTCCGTCGATGCTGTCGAGCTGCAGTTGGAATTCAGCTGAAGGCTTCAGCAGCGACACGAGGAGACGAGCTGAAGGCCGAGTGAAAGACTCCACATCAAACTTTCATCACATCTGACGGGAGAGCCAACAGAAGCTCCAGAGACCGGACTCGGCTTTAAAGAACTTCATGCTTTGAATCCGTTAGTTCTTCTGCTCCGAGATGAAGCATTCATCTTTATAAACTTATTTTCACTGAAACTGGACGAAGACATTTCGTCTGTTCAGTAAAAACACCAGAGAGGCAACGATCCACATCTTTAAAATATCAATCGACCCGTCAGACGGAGACACATCTGATCAGGGGAGGGTCGCTTTACCTGCCAGGTGTCGCTGAAGCCCGCGATCATGGACTTCATTCATTTCTGATTCACTGTGAAATATTAAAGCTGCTCCACTTCTGATGCGTCAGTCAAAGATTTAAGCAGCTCTGAGGCTCTGCTCTGTTCTCTGAAGGTACCAGACATTTAGTATCCCATACCGGCGGAATGCCACGAGTCAACACCACGGTAAAAAACAAAGCAATAAATCCCATCATGCACTTCAACAACACAACAGAAGAACGAACAGTGTGAGGGAGAGGACGTCCAGGACAGATGATGTCTCTATATTCAGAAATTACAACCTGCACTGTTTTTCAGTAAAATAACTTTTCTTTCCAAACTCTCAGCTGTGAAATGTTTCAGCTGGTCTCCGTCTGCGCTGGCAGATTTTTAGTTGACTGAAATGGAGCGTATTGACCTTTTCAGACGGCCCCTAACTCCTCCTGCAGTGACAGGAGCGTCGGACACGGGCCCTGAGGTCAGCGTCTCACGTCAGTTCACTGCGGTGAGAGCGCCGTGTTTTTACAACATGGCAGCAGCGTGACGAGGCGCTGAGCGTCTTTCCACGCTGGACGCAGAGAAAGGTAGAAAGAGAAATTCAGGCTTTGACGCGGAGCTGCAGCTGCACCGGTCGCCATCTTCTAGGAAAACAGGACCGACGTGTTTTCAGAACTCTGTTGTCGACCCGGAACCAAAATTTCTAAATTTCAGTTCTCGCTGCGATGTCAGCAGTGACGTGGACTGTGGTGATCCAGGAGCTGAAGCTCTGGATCTCTGGTCCAGCTGTGGTCCTGGTCTCGGTGTAGGCTGGAAGCGAAGGCAGAGCCGCTGGTATTCGCCCCCACAGAGAATCACTCTGATTCTGATTAATGAACGTCCTGATGGTTTCAAACGGCAGCCTGAGGGCGGTCAGTCTTTCTGAGGCTGCCGCACCGAGCCGGGTCACTCGATCCTGCACCACGTGGCGCTGCCTTCAAAGGGGGGGTCAGCCATTCTCCTCCAGCACAGACTAACAGCCGGCTGATGTTGGCTGCTGAGCTGAAGAGAACAGACAGGTTTTCCTTCTGCTGGCTCTTTGTAAAATCATCTAAATCGTCCCTGACAAGCTGTTTTTACTCCGAAGCTTTAAATCCTCCTGAACATGAAAACAACATCAGGTGTTGATGAACGGAGCCGTTTAAACCTGCGACAGCTCAGCCTCACTTCAATCTCTGGAGGAGAAAACATTTTCCTTCCTCCAGCTTATCAGAAGAAAGCCGCAAAGAGCGAGGGGCCCCTGATCTGCCGTGTATCAGTGAATCAGAGCCGAGCCGCCGCCTGACGCTCTGCCAGACTCATTTCACGCCAACAAAAGCTCCAAATCACAACACGTGGGAGTCGTGAAAGACACAACCTTCAGTCCTCCCAGAAAACACTGCTCTCCCTCAACAATACAAGCCCATTCCACGTCTCTTCTCCCGCCCGCGGCGCCGAGCCCCGGCCTGCTGCCACTCCAACTTCCTGTCTGGGGATTCTCCAAATTAATTTCCTTCAGATTACCTCCAGGATCCATTTAAGATGACAAGCTGCTCGAGGAGCAGGAAGATGTTTGAGGTAATGACAGAGAGAGAGCTGCATCACGGTCATTAAAACAGGACGCGGCGGATTCACGCGCTGGAGATGACAGCTGACATCGCAGCTGAGCAGCCGCGGCAGGACGACCATTCTGCTCGCATGCGAACCGGATAAATGATTTACAAGCACAACGTGCGAGTAACCGAGTAACTGCAACGAGCGAGCCGGATATTCAGCGGCGTCAGGAGCCTTTTGTTGAAACATGTGCAACTTTTCATAAAATCGATGTGCTCGTCAATTTCACTTTTCATCAACAATCACAGCCTGGACGGGACATAAAGGTCGATGTGCTGCAGTAAACTTTCAGATGTGTAACTGCATCAGCGGTTGTGATCGCAGCTTTAACAGAGTCAGAGAGCGAGATCGGCCATTGTTCTTACGCGGTGAGCTGTACAGTCGGCCCAGTCTACTTTAAGCCTACATAGAATCACAATGCATACAGTAAAATTCTATCATTAACGTATTAACAGCACAGAATTAGACTCAAATGTAACTTTTTATCTAATGTTATAATTTCACACTCATTTAAACTAGTTTCTCCTCCGTGTTGTGGAGAGGACGTCAGGATGTGCTGCTTCTACCTGCCTCCTCCTGTTTTACTGAAGTTACGGTAACGCTGCTCTCTTGTCTTGTTTCCATCAGGTGTGGGAGCTGCTGCTGGATCGTGAATCCCAATCACAGACAAGTTTTTTAAGATGACTGATCAGTATTTTAAATGTCTGTTTCAATATTTTAAAAGGCTTTGACTGAACTGAGTGTCCAGATATCAGGGCTTCACTTCCACAGTCCTCTGATGGTGTCACACCACAGTGGAGCGCACACGCACTATAAATGTGTGTATAATAAACAGTTTGTTAAACTCAGTCGTACTCGAACGTTTTTCACTGTAGCGTGGAGCCCTGCGCAGTGCAGCTCGTTTGTGCTGCTCCTTATCTGACCCAACGGTTGTTGCGGCAGCGCCCTCTAGTGGCCGCACGATGGCAGCAAAGGAGATGTCAGGTGACGGATTATAAACAGGCATATAGTCCACATAAGGAGGTGGCGGGTCAAAGCCCGGACCGACACACTGCGACCGCTTCACAGCATTTACCGCGTGGTTAAGGTCACGTGACGTCCGTTACTTATGTATTGCAGTTAAGGTCCGGTCGCTCGTGTGGGGTTTTGGGAGGCGTGGATGAACGACCTGTTTTGTCCTTTAGGTTGGAGGACGTGTTGGAACAACGCCGTCACACATCAGGTCAGTGACCCCGTCCTGGTTCTGGATCCTGTAAAATGATACATGCTGCCTCGCATATTAGCTCTGATGTGAAATGAATATTTGAGGCCGTGCTCAGGGGAAGCCATCACACAGATCAGTCTGCAGTCTTCATTTTCCAGCGAGCTGATGTTTCTGTAACTGAGCGGCTGAATAAAACATCGAGCTGCGTTCTCCTGGGAGACGGCGAGAAAATAACAAACACGGGGAAATGACCGCCAGGTGACCTCGAAGGTAAAGCGAGAGACGTGATGCTGAAATATAAAAATAGGTGAGCGGATCTGTTCTTGTCTCCGTCAGTCTGATAAACTGTTTCAAAATAAAAGGAACAGATTCAGCAAATTGTTCAATACAAAGAAAGAAATATTTTAAAATAAAAGACATCGCCTCATTTGAAAGTTAAATAGCGTCCGTTTAATGTTGAAGCTCTCGGAGCTGAAGTCTGAGCTCCCGCCAGCGTGAACATGTAGAGTCCTCAGGGTGGCGCTACAGGAAAGGTCACGTGGTCGTCTGAGCAGGAAGGAGATTTCTTCTTCTCCTTCCTGACTGAATATTAACCTGCAGTCTCTCTGACCCAGCAGCAGGCAACCACAGATCTAAAGTTGACCTTTCTTCAGAACTGTAGTTCTCTGCAAATGATGAAAGAGACTTGAAACGATTCAAGGATGCAACGCTAACACTAACAATGCTAATACAACATAGCACCACGTGATTGTGGGTAGGTTTCCTGTGTTCAGGTGAACACGTCAGGTAACTTACCAAGAAAGAGCCTCGCTGGTTTACAGTGCTGTGAGAATGCATGTTTGAATCAAGACATCAATCAATCAGGCCAAATTATAAACAACACGCTGCAGGAAAGCAGATTTGACCTGACTGATCATCGTCTGTATGCTGTGAAATAACTCGGTCAGAGTTTGACTGATCTCAGCTGCTCTCCACACGTTGCAACAAAGAGTCCGTCATTAATCCATAAATATTACTTTATGTGTTAAGCTCTTCTTCATCTGACCTCCATCTCCTGCAGCCCCTCACGGTCAGGACTCCTCTGATGTTGGACCGGAGGAGTCCCACCGGTCTCGCTGACGGGACTCGAGTCGCCGGATAAAAACATTTCAGGACAAACAGCCTGACTGCTGCTGTCCTGAACTCTCTGCGGTGTAACAGCCTCACCCGGACATTAAAGATGGAGTTTCCTGGAGCTGTGAGGTCACACGCTGTCAGCAGCTGTCGACTCTGCTGAAGTGTCCTTGAGCAGGACTCTGACCCCCCACCTGCCGCCTCATTAACAGTCTCCGAGGACCGAGCTCACAGACTCAAATGGAAATGTGAAGAGACACAAACAGCCATTAACATCCGAGCGGGTCGATGGAACGATGCCCGGCTGCCGTGACGACACGCCGTGAATAATTCACAGGGAGACGGAGACGAGGAGACAAACGAGGACACATGTCCTCTCGCTGTGATGTCACAACGCATCCTCCAACTTTTTTAATGAACAACAGCTGACTGAAGTTGGTTCTCATTTATCCACGTCCCGAGTCACCTTTCAAACTGGTTCGACATTTAAACTGGTTCGACATTTCAAACTGGTTCACCTTTCAAACTGGTTCGACATTTAAACTGGTTCGACATTTAAACTGGTTCGACATTTAAACTGGTTCGACATTTAAACTGGTTCACCTTTCAAACTGGTTCACCTTTCAAACTGGTTCGACATTTAAACTGGTTCGACATTTAAACTGGTTCGACATTTAAACTGGTTCACCTTTCAAACTGGTTCACCTTTCAAACTGGTTCGACATTTAAACTGGTTCGACATTTAAACTGGTTCGACCTTCAAAGTGGTTCGACCTTCAAAGTGGTTCGACCTTCAAAGTGGTTCGACCTTCAAACTGGTTCATCTTTCAAACTGGTTCGACATGCAAACTGCTTCACCATTCTAACTGGATCGACATTTAAACTGGTTCACCTTTCAAATTGGTTTGACCTTCAAACTGGTTCACCGTTCCAAGTGGTTCACCATTCAAACTGGGTCACCGTTCAAACTGGTTCACTGTTCAAAGTGGTTCGACCTTCAAAGTGGTTCGACATTTAAACTAGTTCATCTTTCAAACTGGTTTGCCATTCAAACTAGTTCATCTTTCAAACTGGTTGGCCTTTCAAACTGGTTGGCCTTTCAAACTGGTTGGCCTTTCAAACTGGTTGGCCTTTCAAACTGGTTGGCCTTTCAAACTGGTTGGCCTTTCAAACTGGTTGGCCTTTCAAACTGGTTGGCCTTTCAAACTGGT
>NC_060168.1:34781703-34789133 GCF_021292245.1 Micropterus dolomieu | reverse complement strand
AAACTGGTTCGACATTTAAACTGGTTCGACATTTAAACTGGTTCACCTTTCAAACTGGTTCACCTTTCAAACTGGTTCACCTTTCAAACTGGTTCGACATTTAAACTGGTTCGACATTTAAACTGGTTCACCTTTCAAACTGGTTCGACATTTAAACTGGTTCACCTTTCAAACTGGTTCACCTTTCAAACTGGTTCGACATTTAAACTGGTTCACCTTTCAAACTGGTTCACCTTTCAAACTGGTTCACCTTTCAAACTGGTTCGACATTTAAACTGGTTCACCTTTCAAACTGGTTCGACATTTAAACTGGTTCGACATTTAAACTGGTTCACCTTTCAAACTGGTTCGACATTTAAACTGGTTCACCTTTCAAACTGGTTCACCTTTCAAACTGGTTCGACATTTAAACTGGTTCACCTTTCAAAGTGGTTCGACCTTCAAAGTGGTTCGACCTTCAAAGTGGTTCGACCTTCAAAGTGGTTCGACCTTCAAAGTGGTTCAACCATCAAAGTGGTTCAACCATCAAAGTGGTTCGACCTTCAAACTGGTTCATCTTTCAAACTGGTTCGACATGCAAACTGCTTCACCATTCTAACTGGATCGACATTTAAACTGGTTCACCTTTCAAATTGGTTTGACCTTCAAACTGGTTCACCGTTCCAAGTGGTTCACCATTCAAACTGGGTCACCGTTCAAACTGGTTCACTGTTCAAAGTGGTTCGACCTTCAAAGTGGTTCGACATTTAAACTAGTTCATCTTTCAAACTGGTTTGCCATTCAAACTGGTTGGCCTTTCAAACTGGTTGGCCTTTCAAACTGGTTGGCCTTTCAAACTGGTTGGCCTTTCAAACTGGTTGGCCTTTCAAACTGGTTCGACCTTTCAAACTGGTTCGACCTTTCAAACTAGTTCACCTTTCAAAACTGGTTCCCCTTTTAAACCGGTTTACCTTTCAAACTGGTTCGAGATTTAAACTGGTTTGACATTTAAACTGGTGAGGCCATAATGCTAACGTGCCCTCGGGCCAGCAGACGCTGCATTCTGCCATATTTCAGCAGAGTAGTACTGGTCGCCATGGCAATGTACGTCCATGAATTTGGGGGGCGGAGCTTCTGGGGGGGCACTGAAGGGAGGGGTGAGTTAGTTTGTCTCTGGAGAATCGCTTAGTGTCCCTTTACACTGGTTCAACATTTAAAGTATGGACACAGGACGGAAATGTTGAAGACCCACTGGATGTTTTCCCGCCGTCTGGCTCTTTACAGGTTATTCCGGTTGTTTTTTAAGGAATCGTTTAAAGGTTTTCTCACTTTATCGTGTCGTCTCTGTTGTGAATTACAGATGAAAAACTTCAGCAGAGAAAGTCTTCCTCTCTGGATGAATCCAGTCTGTGATGGAGGACGGAGGTTTGTACTGAAAAGTAGATTCCTGCTTGTTGTGGAAATAGAAACTGACTAATTATCTCCCACTCAATTACAAATATTGATTGGCTGCTTGGCTCCGGCTGCTGGAATTACACTAATGGTCTGAATGTGGTCCAACATGGAGACATAAATCAGACTGGGTGTGTGTTAGAGGCTGAAGAGCTGCCAACACACTGCAGATACTCCCCGAGAAAACCCCCTGCTTCCACACACAGACCGAGGGGTCCTCTGAACACCTGGACT
This sequence comes from Micropterus dolomieu, assembly GCF_021292245.1. NCBI lineage: Eukaryota > Metazoa > Chordata > Actinopteri > Centrarchiformes > Centrarchidae > Micropterus > Micropterus dolomieu. Next base: position 34,787,468 of record NC_060168.1, on the reverse strand, counting down.
CACCTGAACCCCACACCTGGGTCGCCTACTTCAGCTTCAATCGTCCCTCATAGCAAATTCATAGTGTGTCATACAGCTGCTTTACAAACACAAACATCACCCGAGTACAAGTTATACTAAAGGCTTGTTCACACTAAACAACTTGCCTTCTTGTGACGGGAGTCTTCAAGTCGTTGTGGCGTTCACACTATGTCACCTGACGCTGCTCTCCAAACCACATTAAGTCAAGAAAACACACAATGTGAAACAGGAAATGAGGCGATCCTGCAGACAAAACAGCTGTTTGTTATTATAAAGAGAAAGAATCTGGGTGAAAGGATGGATCAGCACACGCAGGTAGGAGGGATCGTCTGAGCTCCAGAGAGCTGCAGCTCCCCGACACCCAGTTAACTCCTGACAGCTCACGGCCCCAAAAGGAGAACAACAAACATTTTCAGCTGAGGACTGCGGTTTACTTTGGCTTCAACTCAACAATCAGTCAGGATTTCAGTTAGATGCTAAAGTTACTGTTACCGTGTCTGGGGTCCGCTGGCAGAACACAGTGGACGGACGGTAACTTTACAGAGTTGTTGTTTTCTTTAGCTTGAACCCAGACTTTGGACACTTTCTTCTTCGTCCCTCACTATTTTCTCTCTTCCTCCACTTTGCAAACAGCGCCATCATAATCACGTTGTGTTCACAGCGTGTGACAGTAATAAATGTCCATGCGAAGCAGTTTGTTATATAGTTATATGGATTAAACGAAGCCTCGATGCAAAGAATTTGTGTCGATGCATTTTAGTAATCGATTTCGTCGATGCATCGTTTCAGCCCTACTCCTAACTGAGACTTTATCGACATGTGATGTCGTGACCGGACTAAAATGTAGTTTCAAAATGTTACCAACATCTCTTTTTGTTTAAACAACAGGAGAACTGTAAGACCATGAACCAGCACGTTGTGAACAGACCAGTTCAAAAACTGGTGGGAAGTCTGGGCCGTCAGAGCAGCTCCGTAAATATGAATATATATTTTTTCAGTGCCTCGTTACTGAAGAAAAAACTGACCTGAAGCCAAAAAGAAACGCTTCAGGCGGTCTTGTCAGTGTGCGAGCGATTAGTTTCTGATGAGCAGTCTCTGCCGCCAGGGTTTGACTGAGGGGTGGTTTAAAGCATTTGAGTCTGAAGACATTTACTGTAGCAGAAGGGAAGCCACGTGGCCATAGAACAGCTGGTGAGAACGACGCACACAGTAAGGCTCTTCACAGAGAAGCCAACTAGTGCGTAGGCTCTGAAGGGGATCCTTCAACTTGTGTTCTTCATCAGATAACCTGAAATAAATTTGACTTAAATGAGAAATAATTATTGGTTTCGGCTGAAAAAGACTCAAATGTTTTCAGTGACTGAAACTTCACTACTTACTTTAAAAGACTAAATAAAAACTTGGCAGAGCGAACCCCGGTCCAGAGACAGACGAGAGACGGGACGGAGCAGCCGTCCTGCAGCCAGGACCAGAGTCTGGGACCCGAAGTGGTGTCTGGAGAGTAAAAGCAGCGTGTTGTGTTCAGGTCCCCTTGGAGCCGTCAGCCTCTCCCAGTCATGCAGACGGATGTTTCTTAATAACGGGCGATTCGACACGTCTAGACTCGACAGCCTGGAGGACTGAGACATTCAGCTCTGCAGAGATATCAGACTATGGAACTGATTCCTATCTGTCATTTCTCACTTTCCTGTTTGCCGGCATGAACTCTGACTGAACCTCACACTCCGTTCTGTTTTCTACACAGCTGAAGAGCTGGGCCTTTAGAAAGACAACGGATCAGCAGGTTCTTGAGTTCTCAGCAACGTAAGACAATGATGTGTCCAAATGTCTTCTATGAATGAAACATAAAGACATGTTTTTCTAATGAAACAGTGGAGCACCTGGGACCAGATCAAGTCACCCTGACAGCACTGGATCAGGGCGGCCTGTCCATGAGCGTTGATTAGGGATGTACAGATGAACTGAAACACGCTGATCCTACACTGATACGATGAGTCTGAGCGTCCAACTAAATATCAAACTGTTCATTTATTCAAGAAACATAAAATCCAACTGACCGTAAACTGAAATATGAAACTGCAGCTGAATCTAATAATGACAGGTGAACAGGAGGAAGAGGGGATCAAACCGTCAACGCTGTGATCAGTGGACGACCCGCTCCACCTCCTGAGCCACAGCAGCCCCGCTTCATCAGGGTGACTAGATCTATTCTCTCGTTTTGAATCATCTTCGCAGACAAACCCTCTCATGTTGACGCAACACGTTTCAATTAAAGATGTCTGAAATCAAAAATCTGTCCGAGGTTTAAATTCCCTCCTGAAGTCTGAAGGTTGTGAAAAGAAACTTTTAGACCCGTCCACTCAACTGTTTCACGCTGCAGACAGTTTTATGCTTCAATCACCTGCAACAATCAGACTTCTTCTGAGAATCTGCTCGGCTTCATGAGTGAAGGTGGCCAGCGTCAGACAGGAACACCGAGCTCGCACATGCCACTCAGTCGAGGTGGCTGATGACAGCTGGCAGACAATCGAAGGTAATCTCGCCTGCACTTCACTTGTTGTTGGCTTGTGTCATCCAGAGGAGCGTTTGTGAGGTCAGATACTAACGTTCCCGGCTCACAGTCTCCGTTCCAGCTCAACCCAATTGTGTTGGACAGGGTTGAGGTCTGGAGCTCTGAGCATCACTCGAATTCTTCCCTACCAAACTCATGGAGCAATGTCTTTATGGACCTGGCTTTGTGCAGGGGGAACAGAAAAGGGCCTTGCGCTCGGTGACGTGAGGCTTACGTGCAGCTGTTCGCCCGTGAAGCTCCCGGTTAATGTTAAAGCCAGAGGAGGTCTAGAGCTCTGTAGCCACCGAGTCAATAGAGCGTTGGCGACTTTTATGCACTCTGCTCCGCGGCTCTCAGCGACGCCGCTCTGTAACTTCACGTAATCTGCAGGTCGCGGCTCAGCTGCTGTGGTTTCACTCTGCATTAATCTGTTTACAGCCGACGGTGGAGTATCGAGGAGGGAAAACATTTAACTGACCTGATGCACCACGCTCGAATTCAGCCAGCTCTTTAGAACGACCCATTCTTTCACATGTCTGTGAAGGCAGCATGGCTAGGTGCTTGATTTATACACCTGTGGCAAAGGGACTGAATCAAACACCTGGATTCATTGATTAAGAGGTCTGAGAATGTATGTCCTTTGCACATCCTAGTTTTAAAAGTAGATGGCGCTGTCACCTGTTTTTATCAGCATTTTCAATCTGTGCCAAAATAAAAAGTCAAAACATCACAGAGTTTATTGACAGAACAGCGGAGCAGGAAACATTCTTCTTAAATTAAAGCCCGTCACGTGAAGTTTAATCAGACTGCTTCTATGTCAGTGTCACATTTCAGGTTGAATCAACTTTCTATTTCACCAACTTCTTCCTTGATAAATCGGTTTTCTTTCAGCTTACGGATTTCATTCCTTTATCTTTTAATTGTCTGAATTCTAAAAACACTATGACCCAGATGAATCTCGACCGCGGGAACACGTTCGCCACACGGTTCATTTCGAATCTGTTCTGGAGATTATATCACATGAACATGTTCAGCAGATTCTCGATCTCGAGGTCCAAAAGATCCACCTGATAAGGATCATGTGATGCGATCAAGAGCTCCAGAACAGCTGCTGAATGGACCCTGTGGTGCCGTTACTGAACTGAATGAAAACGGTTGCAGATATTTCATCACGCTAATGTTTTTAAATCTCCGGATAATGAAGTTTAATCTTGTTGTGATTTGAAAATAAAAGCTATAAATAAATTCCCAGTGATATTTTCCAACATGCAGACGGATGTGAAGCAGCAGGATCTGTCCTGCCGAGACAAATTGGTTTGAAGCGCTGCCGTCATGGAGGATGAAGCTTTTTCTTTCAGCAGTCTGTTTCTTTGTGAGCAGCGGCGTCGGCGGCTGCAGGAAGAAAGTCCGGAAACGTGACGGAGGCGGGCGACGACCACGAGTCTGTCCGTCCAGCCAGAGGAGGGATTATCGTCTCCTGACAGTCCGTTTGAAGTGAGCAGGCCTTCAGCACCGGGAGGATTTGGTTAATTACAAAGTGCCAGTCATGATCACGGCGGGGCGTTTCTTCTTCATGTTCCTGTCAGCCGCAGCACGATCACTTATTATGAATGAGACGGAAACGTGAACGCTCCTCCGGGAGACGGAGGCCGGCGGGTCAGAAGCTTCATTAATAAACCAGAGAGGCATCAGAGATCAGAAATCATTTCAGCCGCAGAGGTTAAATTCACCTCCAGAGACACAAGCTCTGACTCGACTCGGGGATTTACATCTGTTCGACACGTCGGCACTGCCGACCACACAGAGGCAGCACGACGACAACACAACTACAGCAACACCACAACTACAGCAACACCACAACTACAGCGACACCAAAACTACAGCAACACCACAACTACAGCGACAATACAACAACTACAGCGACACCACAACTACAGCGACAATACAACAACAACAACTACAGCAACACCACAACTACAGCGACAATACAACACCACAACAACAACTATAGTAACACCACAACTACAGCGACAATACAACAACAACTACAGTAACACCACAACTACAGTAACACCACAACTACAGCAACAATACAACACCACAACAACAACTATAGTAACACCACAACTACAGCGACAATACAACAACAACTACAGTAACACCACAACTACAGTAACAACACAACTACAGCAACACCACAACTACAGCGACACCACAACTACAGCAACACCACAACTACAGCGACAACACAACAACAACTACAGTAACACCACAACTACAGCAACACCACAACTACAGCGACACCACAACTACAGCGACACCAAAACTACAGCGACACCACAACTACAGCGACACCACAACTACAGCGACACCACAACTACAGCGACACCACAACTACAGCGACACCACAACTACAGCGACACCACAACTACAGCAACAATACAACTACAGCAACACCACAACTACAGCGACAACACAACAACAACTACAGTAACACCACAACTACAGCAACACCACAACTACAGCAACACCACAACTACAGCAACACCACAACTACAGCGACAACACAACAACAACTACAGTAACACCACAACTACAGCGACACCAAAACTACAGCAACACCACAACTACAGCGACAATACAACAACTACAGCGACACCACAACTACAGCGACAATACAACACCACAACAACAACTACAGTAACACCACAACTACAGCGACAATACAACAACAACTACAGTAACACCACAACTACAGCGACACCACAACTACAGCTACAGTAACACCACAACTACAGCGACACCACAACTACAGCGACAATACAACAACAACTACAGCGACACCACAACTACAGCGACAATATAACAACAACTACAGCGACACCACAACTACAGCGACACCAAAACTACAGCAACACCACAACTACAGCAACACCACAACTACAGTAACACCACAACTACAGTAACACCACAACTACAGTAACACCACAACTACAGCGACAACAAAACTACAGCGACAACAAAACTACAGCAACACCACAACTACAGTAACACCACAACTACAGTAACACCACAACTACAGCGACAATACAACAACAACTACAGTAACACCACAACTACAGCGACAATACAACAACAACTACAGTAACACCACAACTACAGCGACAATACAACAACAACTACAGTAACACCA
>NC_060168.1:34780053-34781667 GCF_021292245.1 Micropterus dolomieu | reverse complement strand
ATACAACAACAACTACAGTAACACCACAACTACAGCGACAATACAACAACAACTACAGTAACACCACAACTACAGCGACAATACAACAACAACTACAGTAACACCACAACTACAGCGACAATACAACAACAACTACAGTAACACCACAACTACAGCGACAATACAACAACAACTACAGTAACACCACAACTACAGCGACAATACAACAACAACTACAGCAACACCACAACTACAGCGACAATACAACAACAACTACAGCGACACCACAACTACAGCGACACCACAACTACAGCAACACCACAACTACAGTAACACCACAACTACAGTAACACCACAACTACAGCGACACCACAACTACAGCGACAACAAAACTACAGCAACACCACAACTACAGCGACAATACAACAACAACTACAGCGACACCACAACTACAGCGACACCACAACTACAGCGACACCACAACTACAGCAACTACAGCAACACCACAACTACAGTAACACCACAACTACAGCGACAACAAAACTACAGCGACAACAAAACTACAGCGACAATACAACAACAACTACAGCGACAACAAAACTACAGCGACACCAAAACTACAGCGACAACAAAACTACAGCGACACCACAACGACAGCGACACCACAACGACAGCGACACCACAACAACACCGACAATACAACTACAGCGACACCACAACCACAGCGACACCACAACAACTACAGCGACACCACAACCACAGCGACACCACAACCACAGCAACAATACAACAACAGCGACACCACAACCACAGCAACAATACAACAACAACTACACCACAACCACAGCAACAATACAACAACAACTACAGCGACACCACAACCACAGCAACAATACCACAACAACTACAGCGACACCACAACCACAGCGACACCACAACCACAGCAACAATTCAACAACAGCGACACCACAACCACAGCAACAATACAACAACAACTACACCACAACCACAGCAACAACTACAGCGACACCACAACCACAGCAACAATACCACAACAACTACAGCGACACCACAACCACAGCAACAATACAACAACAACAACAACAACAACTACAGCGACACCACAACCACAGCGACACCACAACCACAGTAACACAACTACAGTAACACCACAACCACAGTAACACAACTACAGTAACACCACAACAACAGCTACAACAAAACTACAGCAATAACACAACTACAGTAACACAACTACAGTAACACCACAACAGCGACAACAAAACTACAGTAACACAACAGTAACACCACAAGTACAGTAACACAACAGCGACAACACAAGTACAGTAACACCACAGCGACAAAAAAACTGCAGTAACACAACAGCCACAACACAACAACACATTAACAGTTCCAGCAGCAACATCAACACAAAAAGCAACAGCGAAGACGACAACAGCAGCAACACATTAACAGTTGCAGCAACAACAACAACAGCAACAACTTTTATTGTTGAGGAGCTGGCTGGGCTTTTATTGTGAAGGTGTGTGGGGGCTTTTATTGTGGTGCAGTTCGAAGGTGGAGGGCTTTTATTGTGAAGGAGTAGCTTTCTTAACGTACTGTAAGGTTTGTTTG
>NC_060168.1:34778400-34779953 GCF_021292245.1 Micropterus dolomieu | reverse complement strand
AATCGGTTTTCTTTCAGCTTACGGATTTCATTCCTTTATCTTTTAATTGTCTGAATTCTAAAAACACTATGACCCAGATGAATCTCGACCGCGGGAACACGTTCGCCACACGGTTCATTTCGAATCTGTTCTGGAGATTATATCACATGAACATGTTCAGCAGATTCTCGATCTCGAGGTCCAAAAGATCCACCTGATAAGGATCATGTGATGCGATCAAGAGCTCCAGAACAGCTGCTGAATGGACCCTGTGGTGCCGTTACTGAACTGAATGAAAACGGTTGCAGATATTTCATCACGCTAATGTTTTTAAATCTCCGGATAATGAAGTTTAATCTTGTTGTGATTTGAAAATAAAAGCTATAAATAAATTCCCAGTGATATTTTCCAACATGCAGACGGATGTGAAGCAGCAGGATCTGTCCTGCCGAGACAAATTGGTTTGAAGCGCTGCCGTCATGGAGGATGAAGCTTTTTCTTTCAGCAGTCTGTTTCTTTGTGAGCAGCGGCGTCGGCGGCTGCAGGAAGAAAGTCCGGAAACGTGACGGAGGCGGGCGACGACCACGAGTCTGTCCGTCCAGCCAGAGGAGGGATTATCGTCTCCTGACAGTCCGTTTGAAGTGAGCAGGCCTTCAGCACCGGGAGGATTTGGTTAATTACAAAGTGCCAGTCATGATCACGGCGGGGCGTTTCTTCTTCATGTTCCTGTCAGCCGCAGCACGATCACTTATTATGAATGAGACGGAAACGTGAACGCTCCTCCGGGAGACGGAGGCCGGCGGGTCAGAAGCTTCATTAATAAACCAGAGAGGCATCAGAGATCAGAAATCATTTCAGCCGCAGAGGTTAAATTCACCTCCAGAGACACAAGCTCTGACTCGACTCGGGGATTTACATCTGTTCGACACGTCGGCACTGCCGACCACACAGAGGCAGCACGACGACAACACAACTACAGCAACACCACAACTACAGCAACAATACAACAACAACTACAGCAACACCACAACTACAGCGACAACACAACAACTACAGTAACACCACAACTACAGCGACACCACAACTACAGCGACACCACAACAACTACAGCGACACCAAAACTACAGCGACAACAAAACTACAGCAACAATACAACTACAGCGACACCACAACTACAGCGACAACACAACAACAACTACAGCAACACCACAACTACAGCGACAATACAACACCACAACAACAACTACAGTAACACCACAACTACAGCGACAATACAACAACAACTACAGTAACACCACAACTACAGTAACACCACAACTACAGCGACAATACAACAACAACTACAGTAACACCACAACTACAGCGACAATATAACAACAACTACAGTAACACCACAACTACAGCGACAATATAACAACAACTACAGTAACACCACAACTACAGCGACAATACAACAACAACTACAGTAACACCACAACTACAGCGACAATACAACAACAACTACAGTAACACCACAACTACAGCGACAATACAACAACAACTACAGTAACACCACAACTACAGCGACACCACAA
>NC_060168.1:34774421-34778380 GCF_021292245.1 Micropterus dolomieu | reverse complement strand
TACAACAACAACTACAGTAACACCACAACTACAGCGACAATACAACAACAACTACAGCAACACCACAACTACAGCGACAATACAACAACAACTACAGCGACACCACAACTACAGCGACAATATAACAACAACTACAGCGACACCACAACTACAGCGACAATACAACAACAACTACAGCGACACCACAACTACAGCGACAATACAACAACAACTACAGCGACACCACAACTACAGCGACACCACAACTACAGCAACACCACAACTACAGCGACAACAAAACTACAGCAACACCACAACTACAGCGACAATACAACAACAACTACAGCGACAACAAAACTACAGCGACAATACAACAACAACTACAGCGACAACAAAACTACAACTACAGCGACAACAAAACTACAGCGACACCACAACGACACCACAACGACACCACAACGACAGCGACACCACAACAACACCGACAATACAACTACAGCGACACCACAACAACACCACAACAACAACTACAGCGACACCACAACCACAGCAACAATACAACAACAACAACTACAGCGACACCACAACCACAGCGACACCACAACCACAGCGACACCACAACCACAGTAACACAACTACAGTAACACCACAACCACAGTAACACAACTACAGTAACACCACAACAACAGCTACAACAAAACTACAGCAATAACACAACTACAGTAACACAACTACAGTAACACCACAACAGCGACAACAAAACTACAGTAACACAACAGTAACACCACAAGTACAGTAACACAACAGCGACAACACAAGTACAGTAACACCACAGCGACAAAAAAACTGCAGTAACACAACAGCCACAACACAACAACACATTAACAGTTCCAGCAGCAACATCAACACAAAAAACAACAGCAACAGCGAAGACGACAACAGCAGCAACACATTAACAGTTGCAGCAGCAACAACAACAGCAACAACTTTTATTGTTGAGGAGCTGGCTGGGCTTTTATTGTGAAGGTGTGTGGGGGCTTTTATTGTGGTGCAGTTCGAAGGTGGAGGGCTTTTATTGTGAAGGAGTAGCTTTCTTAACGTACTGTAAGGTTTGTTTGGTTTTTTTTGTAGTTTTGGGGTTGATTATTTTAATCAGGGGTGCGTTTCCCGAACAACCACGGAAGGTATCATTGAACTATGTTGGTACGATGCTTCATTTCCCAAAACGGTTGTACCTCATGGGTGCCACCGTGGCTTGAACTAACTTTGAATCAACGTAGTTCGAACTAACATGTTTCCAGGTGTGTTCGTCTGACTTTCACAGCAGGAAACTCACAAAACGTCATCATATTCTGCCTAAATAGGTCAGCCGATATTAAGTGACATTATTATGCTCACTTATTATTTAGGCTTTTCATATTATAGACGTACCGGCAATAACAAGAAAATCAACAATTATACATAACCTAATCATTTTATTTAGCCTAAATATAACTGTAACTTAGAAGAAAAATTAGGAACTAAATTACAATTACAAGATATTTAGTGAAATGGGTTTAATCTGCAAGTATCTTTGTTTCAACACTTCAACACTGCAAATGAAATCAAGATCTTGACGATAGCTCAGTGCAATATGGCTGAGCTTGTGCTTGTTGTCTATTGAGACAGACGCGTGAGTTCTCTATTTATCTTAAAGCTCAGGGATTTATTCATTACTCTGCTGTCATGGATTTTACGCTGTCCCTTTTTATATTTATGTTTGTAATGAAGACTAGAGAGAAGCCATCTTCCTCAGAGGCTTAGAGATGTACACATGAAGGTGATATTAAAAGTCTTTACATTCTCTGTTCTGTCCTGTAACCTTTGTACTGGGTGACTAATATTAAATGAAGTTATTGTGAACAGATCTGTGAGAAAACGCCTGCTGTTTGTAGCTGGTCTACACCAAGTTACTTTTACATACATTTAAAAGTATGTTTGCAAATACATTTAAAAAACTTCAGCTGAAATATGTTTGTACAGCAGGATTATTAACGTTCCCTGCTGACTCGCATCACACTGCATCTTCTGCTCTCTGTGACCTCCTCTAACCACAGGTCAGGAGCTGTCGTTCCAACCGTGCAACTTAACAACAGTGGTCACAAACGTTCGTCGGAACGATGGTTTCGGGGAACACCTGCGTCGCTTAACGATGGTTCGCACCAACTTAGTTTCCTCCGTATTTGAGCGAGGGTTTTGGGAAACGGTTGCGTCGCAGCTGCATAGTTCCAACCAAGGAAGTTGCTACCGTAGTTAGCTACGATGCTTTTGGGAAACGCAGCCCTGAGAGGTAACTGGAGAGTTGATGTTTCAGTCCCCAGACCAGTAGGACGAACCAGTACATCCTCGGTACCAGTGTTGACGTGCCTATGAGCAAGTCAGGCCCAGTTATTTCCAGTAGGTCTAAACCTGGACTGTTTTATCATCATTGATGATGTCATGCTGAGGGGGCGGGGCTTACCTTTGTGAGCGAGGCAGCGGATGCTCTGTTTGCTTTGGACGTCCCAGAGTCGAACCGTCTCATCATGCGACCCAGAGAGAAGGAGAGTCCCGTCCATCGACACCGAGAGACACGTCACCAGGTTCCTGAGAGAGACATTCAAACTGACTTCAGATCCTAAATCTACTGACAGATAAATCTATTCCTCCTCTGAAGGCAGCAAAACATGTCTGAAAAGTCTGAATAAAAATCAGGCGTTCAGAACTTTTCTGTCCTCGTGACCTTCGGATCATGTAAACGTGATTCCCTTTGCAGCAAGCTGTTAATCTATAAACTGCTCAGAAGTTTGAAGTAAAACTTTATTAATAGCATAATCACAGCGACGCAGACGCTGTGGTCTCACCTGTGTCCTTTGAAGACCTGGTTCCCATCGTTGTCGGACTGGAAGGATTTGTCCCGACTGAGACTCTGCAGATTAAACACAACCGGTTCAAACAGTTTAATCTTTATCGACACAGAGCAGAGCGGCCTCGTTAGTTTCCAGCTCACGTTCGCCATCTTCTTTAACCTGCAGCCCTGTTTCTTTTTACTGACGCGCTGACACGGTTTGATGGGTTCACTTAGTTATGGTCCGAAGACGACCAATCAGACCACCACCCAGGACCTGTACGCCTCACGCCTTAAGAACATGGACACTGACTCCTATCCCGCCGCACAGACACACGTTACGTTTTGCACATATTGTACATTCAGGGCTCGACAATAACGGGGGCCTGATGACCCAGGGCCAGTAAGAAGTAACGTTGGGACAGCTGAACTAAATTTAAAATAAATTTAATTAATTAGAAACATCCTGCAGTTGTTTTCACGGTTGTCCAATCCAGAGTTGTAGTTACGTGACAAGAGGTTGTCACGTTATTTCTCTGATCTCAGCGGCGACCTCTGAGTCTGAACGTGAAACCATGCAGACGGAACTTAAACCTGCGTCCTCTCCAGCGGCCAGCAGGGGGCGACTCCAGCGGCTGCAGAAAGAAAATGTTTCTGCTTGTCAGCTGATTTATTCCCTCAGTAAACACTTTCCTGATGAGTTTATGGTCTCAGTCGCTAGTTTCAAGTCTTCTTCAACACAGCATGATGTTCATTTAGTAAATTATGGTCCCATTTAGAGGAACAGAGACCAGGAAGCAGGGGAGGCTTTAGGGCGGAGCTACAAGCTGATTGACATGTTGCTACCATGGCGACTCGTATCCGCTGCTCTGTGAAGAGAGAGCACGTCATGTTTGACTCTGTTAGTGTGTTTTGTTTTAAAAGTAAATTGTTTTGTTAACCTTTTTATTTTTTTTCATTTTAACTGTGATCACATTTTAGTTTCTTTATATCCAGGATGTATTTAATAACCGATTAAAGGTGTTAACAGAGTAACTTATAAGTCTTTGGTTTTGTTGTAACACTGATAAATAACTTTTGGAGGGAGGGCCAGTGAGTTTCAAAAAATGTTATC
>NC_060168.1:34767502-34774321 GCF_021292245.1 Micropterus dolomieu | reverse complement strand
GAACAGAGACCAGGAAGCAGGGGAGGCTTTAGGGCGGGGCTACAAGCTGATTGACATGTTGCTACCATGGCGACTCGTATCCGCTGCCCTGTGCAGAGAGAGCACGTCATGTTTGACTCTGTTAGTGTGTTTTGTTTTAAAAGTAAATTGTTTTGTTAACCTTTTTATTTTTTATCATTTTAACTGTGATCACATTTTAGTTTCTTTATATCCAGGATGTATTTAATAACCGATTAAAGGTGTTAACAGAGTAACTTATAAGTCTTTGGTTTTGTTGTAACACTGATAAATAACTTTTGGAGGGAGGGCCAGTGAGTTTCAAAAAATGTTATCCAAACCCACTGGCCCCAACGTGGATAACATTTTTTGGATAACATTTTCATATTTTATTGTCATGTTTTCCATTTCTTGCCTTTTGCAGTGCTCTTTTTATTTTCTCATACGTGCCTTCTCTTGTGTTTCCCGGCAGGCAACAAAATACCAAAGCAAAGTCTTTGTATGTGTAAACATGTTGGCAAAAATGTCCTCAGAGACTGAATCACCAGTTCAGGGGGAGGACGGGTTGGACGGGGTGTTTATGGAGGACGAGATCTCTGGTTTGTTTAGAGGATTAACTCGGCGAAGCTTTAAAATGTAAATCTGCTGTGAAAAGAAACAACAGCATTGAGTCAGAGGAACGATGGAGACGAATGAATACAGAGACGAATCCTCAAACACGCCGACTCTCCAGGATTTAGCCTCATCTACATAATTACACGTCTCCTCTTTACGTTCAAATATCATGTGCTGTAGTTTTTAGTGTAGGAGCAGAGTGAGCAGACGGATCGGACACCTTCTTTGTTTTACATGAACTGTGGAGAGCAGCACTGACACTGAGGCCACCAGTCGGATCTGGAGATAAACCGATTTAAGACGTCAACGTCAGACTGCTGAACTATCTGAATAACAACGTTTATTTATTCAAGACACGAGAGGACGTGCAATTTCTTTGGTAGGATGTAGTATAAAGGCCGGTAGGATGTTTAGACCGGGACCATCTGGAGCACCGGGTCGCCCTGTGGGCCAACGAGCTGCTCATTATACAAAAACAAGAGAGAAGCGTTTGTGATTGGAAGCTGAGCTCTGTCAGGGGCCTTTGGCTGAAACAAGCTTTTCATGAAGTCGATCAAAGAGCGAGAGAGTTCATGTGGACCGGAAACCTTCTGAAGTTGATCTGCAGACTGAGTTTCTGCTGACAGACAGACAGACGCTGGTCTGCGTCCTCGCGGCGCTGAATATTAGATTATTTACATTATTATTAAAAAATATAAAGACCAAAACTCAGGCAGCAGGCGAGGAGGGCTTTAATCAGAGGGACTGAAGGTAACGTGGAGGAGCTGCAGAGTCTCTGTCCACAGGAGCACTGTGAGCTGGACGCCACGAGGCCTGAGGGAGACTCCCCACACACATGGAGGAAGGTACTGTGGTCAGAGCTCATCGAGGAAACCGCAGTCTGGTGCCAACACCTCAGGGACCGGGACGCTGGTCAGAACTGAAGGACGGCACTAAATGCAGGGAATCCTTGAGACAAACCTGTTTCAGTCTGCCAGAGTTCTGAGACTGGGATTCGACGACTCAACGAACGCCGGCAGCAGCAGAACCGTCCAGACGGAAGGAGCTGCGGCAGTTTTGGCTCGAAGAAAACGGCACCGATCCGAGAGTGTACAGATTGAACCCCGAGAGACGGCAGGGGAGTCTTTCTTCTCACGCAAGGCTTCAGTTTTTGGGATTAATTCTTGTTTGCTTCACAATGAAACCTATTTTGCATTTGTGGTTGGCATGTTGCAGAAACAGGAAGTGCTTCATCAACAGAACTCTGGGGCGCACAGGAAGCCGTGATTCCTTCCCTTAGTGCAGCTGCAGGACGCCGCGGCCCGTCTTCGTGAAGTCTCAATCAGCTGATGAGGCTGGACAGATCTGTGTGCGTTCTGAAAACTTTGACAGGAAGTGGAGCGTGATGTGAGGCGGCGTGGACAGTCTCACCTGGCTGCACAGAGACACCTGGAAAATGTTTCCGTCGCTGCCTCCACAGAACAGGAAGTACTCGCTGGGGTCAAAGGTCACCGACATGATCTCCACGTCAAACAGGACGGACAGCAGCAACTCGCCAGAGGACAACTCCCACACCTGGACACAAGGAGACAAACACCTCAGAGAACCGGCAGCAGGATCAGAGGACACGAAGCCCAACGGGCCGATGTTTGGGTCTGAAGGTGCAGCCAGCAGTTAGCTGGATAACCGGACCAAGACCACTTCTTCTGATCATCGTTTACCCAGAACCCATCTGAACCCATCTGAACCCAAAACCCATCTGAACCCAAAACCCATCTGAACCCGCCTGAACCCAAAACCCATCTGAACCCATCTGAACCCGCCTGAACCCAGAACCCATCTGAACCCAAAACCCATCTGAACCCAGAACCCATCTGAACCCAGAACCCATCTGAACCCGTCTGAACCCAAAACCCATCTGAACCCAAAACCCATCTGAACCCGCCTGAACCCAGAACCCGCCTGAACCCAGAACCCATCTGAACCCAGAACCCGCCTGAACCCAGAACCCGCCTGAACCCAGAAGGACCCGGAAGTTAGCCCGCTCAGCTGGCAAAAGTCAACACAGTGGACGCTGTAGCGCTACCGCTGACTAGCGTTTGGGGGTGTAACGGACGCACAAGTATCAATGCCTGGCTACGTGTGTAGTCTACACCGTAGCTACGCACGTAGACCCTACGCAGGAGTATAAATCAAGCTTAAGATGTCAGCTGATGGGTTCTGACTCCGACTCCACAGGAACTGTTCACCTGCACTCAACCGCAGCCTGCTCAAACGTGATTGGTCGATATTACTTTTTGGACTCGCCTGCAGATTCACATGCAGGATCTGTTTTTCATCTGACTGAAGTTAATTATTTAAGGAGCTTCCTGTTGTCATGAGTTTCTAACATGATTGGTGTTTTCCACCGCAGGAACTAAACGACCCGTATCCTGGTTCAGAACCTGAACCTTTAGGATCCTTGTGGGTCTTTAAACGTCATTAAACAGGCGGCAGCAGAACCGTGACGGTTCATTTTCATGGGAACGATCAGAGGATGTGATTGGTCGCTGCTGCCAGCTGACCTTTGACCTCTGCTCCCTCTTGGTGTAATAGAGCTGCTGGCTCTGCAGAACAGAGACTGTGGTTCTGTTCCAGACTCCACTTAAAAATGTGATAATTTAAAGCGTGAGCAGCAGAAACGTCTCGGCTCGAGTTCAACGCCTCCTGACCATCCTTTACGATGTCACATTACTGAGACTCCGCCTCCTGTGATTTATGTCAGACGGGATTTTACCAAAATTAAAAACAGATCTGAGGATAACGGGAGGAGCCGCTCTGTGTTTAAAGATGTGAATCATTCAGTCGCAGCACCTGATTGGTTCAAAACAAGTTTCAGTGCTGCTTCAATAAATACTTAGTGGATGTATTTACTCTGCAGAATACTACCTGTACTGCAGTATACGTCTGTACATGTATATACAAGCGAGCGACACGACGCGCTGCAGTCAGCACACATGAAGAAATGTTTGTAGTCAGGTGGCAGCTTCATCATCGGTCTGACAGGACGCGACCTCCTCACCTGTCTCATCGTCATGACGATAGTCTGTTTCCACCCTCGTCCATCAGCTGAACGAGCCCGAGGTCGAACCCTCAGCGACATCCTCACTCTGACAGGAAGTTAAACTGCGAGACGTACGACCGGGTTCAACGTGAAACCGCGGAGACGCTTAAAAACTGAAACAGAAACCGTAACGAGTCAGAACACCACACTGTGTGCAGTCTACTTTATAGTACGCCGCTCCTGGTTCCACTAATGCTCTCAACAGAAGCGGCACTCTGAGATTAATGAAAGGCTTTCATTGAGAAGATGTGAGCGTCTGTCCCCAAAGGGCGACCGGCCAATCACACACCAGAAAGAGGAGACGACGAGCGTCCGCCATTTCAGAGCCTCGGGGAGGATTTATCAGCACTCGGGTTAATTCACTTCCTGTTCAGTAATGCTGTGAAAACACGACGACGTGTCTCATTTCTGTGCTCAGTTATATTCTCCAACAGAAAAACTCAAACCAAACCTCATTAAGAAAACGGCACATTTAGAGAAACTTAGAATGCATCATGCTTCAGCGTGAGGTGTCATCTCTCTGTCAAATCTCTGTGACCACGAAGTGGAATTAATGCTGCGTTCAAATCACACGGCAAAGGTGGAAATATGAGCGTCCTGCCGGGTTTCAGGAGCTAAACTGCGCTGACAGCTGCAAGTCTGAGCTGTGCGGCCGGGCGGCGGGAAGGTGACGAGAGATTCAACCTAAAGGAGCTCCGTGACTCAAACTGTGGACAAGACGTCATGGTGACATCACAGGAAGCAAAGCCATCTGACACCAGGTGACGGTTCTGTCCAGGACGTCCTGCCTGCAGATCTGCTGTTAAACACGAGATAAACTGGAAGTTTTAGGAAAATACTGCGTGTGATGTTAGAGAAACGTTTCTGTCCTCAGTTTATATATTTAAAGGTTTTATCTGAGCAGGAAACGTCTGTTTGTTTGTTTGTTGACAGTAAACATTCATTTCACCGCTGATGAAACAGATATGAGGAGTCACCGAGCCCTGACGGAGGCGCGACCACCTCCGCCCGTCGCTCTGAGCAGCTGACGTAACCCCCGCCCGTCGGCTGTTGTCTTACCTTGACGGTTTGGTCTAAGGAGGCGGTGGCTATTCTGGCCTGAGCTCCCATCAGGCCACAGTGCAGGTCTGTGATTGGCAGAGAGTGACGAGAAAGGATGTGCCGCGGCTCAGGGGTGTGGCTTAGATCCAGCTGGATAGCACTGAAACACACACACACACACACACACACACACACACAGAAAACAGTAAGTGGAGCCGGGTCACACATTCAGAACCTCCAACAGGAAACGGATGATTTTAGAGGAACCGTTCGAGACTCGGTCATGTCACAGTATAAACAGTATTTACCTTTTGGAAATGTCTTAAAGGAAATCTGGAGCCAGTCTGAAGCAGCTGATAACATTACAATCTTATATCGATATCTATAATTTACAGGGGCTCTGCTGAAGTTTGTCAGTAAAGTAGATGCTGGATCCAAATCCTAGACCTAGAGCTTTATGTCTAGCAAGGCGCCCGCCGCAACCCTGAACCGGGAAACGCTTCACAAACACTGATGATGACGCACAGAGTCGTTATCTGACGCGACACGGCGGATATCTGAGAGCACGGAGCAGGTGTCGCGACGGTGAACACAGAGGTCACTCGTCAGCTCCCACGTTGGTTTCGATCATTTGATGTGCGACGCAGTTAACACGCCTGCTCCACAGGCGGCGCAGCTGCTGCGGTGAAAACAGATCGTAGGTGGAAACGTCCGGGAAAAGGCGAGTTTCATCTTAAACCTACTGCTGGTGGGGAAAGGGGCGGGGCCAGCAGGTGTGTTTGCAGCAGAGGTGCAGATGAGCGAGTGAGGGAAAAGAAGTCGGATTTCAAAAGAATTAAAACACGCTTTCATTGGCCAGCAGAGATTATTAATCAGTAATCTGATAAGACGTCAGAACGATGAAGATCAAACGTGTCAGCACACGTTTCCCATCATCCTCTGCTGCTCGCAGCTTCATACACTGATACACATTTCATATTGATCAGTCTGTCATCACAGTCAGGTGGGACTCAGCCAATCAGCTGCCTCCTCACCTGGCAACAGGTTGCGGGTTTGACTCCAGCTCAGGACCTGGTTCTGATTCTGGATCTGCTCGACACGGCTGCTTCTGACTGTTTCATATTTAAAGAATCAAACAAGAACCTGAGAGTCCAGCTCTGTCCAATCAGAGAGAGTTGAGATCTGACCAATCAGAAAGGGTTGTGACTGATGATGAAAAGCACCAATGATCGATCATCTTTCTGTCAATCAACTAATCAATCAGACCGTAAATGTTCCTGCTGACAGGAAACACCTCGGTGCGTATCCATGGTAACAGACTGACCGGCTGGGTCAGGGCTCCCCCTGGTGGTCAGATGATCATCCTACATCTCAGGCCTCTTCGTCGTCGGCTCGTCAGGAATTTAAGAGACCGGCTGGCTTCACGCCGTTAGTGGCGTGCACGAGGACGTTAGTGACCCTGAGCTCGGATCATGAATCCTCCAGCAGGCGGGACACACCTGATTCAAACTATGAAAAACACAGATGGAAACCAAAAGTGTTCAACAGACCACAATGAGTTTTAGATCTTAGATTCACGTTTTGCTTCGTTCTCTCAGTCAGCTTCACGAGGTGGGCACCTGGACCGGGCACCTGGACCGGGCTCCGGTTACCAGGTGTACCTCGTCTTGAGGTCATCTGCCCTCTTCATGCGTCGAGACCATCGGCTGCGCAGAGGCAGAGCCGGTTGAGTTCAGCCAACAGCCTGCTTCACTACGGTTTAACCCTCAGAACGCAAAGAACCACTGGACTGAGTGAAGAGAGACCAGAGGCCACCAGAAGGTCAGTCAGCTCAGAAAACTACAAGATTCAGTTCAGCTGTTCAGGCCGTCAGGGTCGAGTCGCTGCAGAGAAGCACTGCTGAGGAGGAGGAACACGAGGAGAAAGAGGAGGAGAAGGAAGACGAACACGAGGAGAAACAAGGAGGAGGGGGAAGACGAACACGAGGAACAAGAGGAGGGGGAGGAACACAAGGAGAAAGAGGAGGAGAAGGAAGACGAACACAAGGAGAAAGAGGAGGAGAAGGAAGACGAACACGAGGAGAA
>NC_060168.1:34764545-34767402 GCF_021292245.1 Micropterus dolomieu | reverse complement strand
AATTAAGCAGATTAACATCCCCCTAAATGCATTCCTCTTCACCATGGACATTGATAGTCTCTACACAAACATTGTAATCTCAGAAGGCATCCAAGCAGTCAAAAATATATTCCAAAAATACCCAAACGCCCAAAGATCAGACAGAGAACTAGATCAATTTGACCAGAAACGATTTTGAATTTGATGGACAATTTTTCCTCCAAATTAAGGGCACGGCCATGGGAAAGAAATTTGCGCCCGCATATGCCAACATTTTCATGGCAGAGTGGGAAACGACTGCACTAAATTCCTGCCCCAAAAAACCACTCCACTACTATAGGTTTCTGGATGATATATGGGGTGTCTGGCCCTATTCGAGAGAGGATTTTGACCAATTTGTGAACATTTTGAATCACCATAACCCTGCTATCAAATTGAAATATTGTATAAGTCCCACCACGGTTGACTTCTTAGATACCACAACATTCAAGGGTCCCACATTCACTCAAACGGCTAGACTTGACCTCAAGGTGTTTAAACAGACACACATGCTCTTTTGCACAAATCCAGCTTTCACCCAAAGCACACCTTTGCAGGGCTCATCAAGTCTCAACTGCTGAGGTTTCACAGAATCTGCACTAGATCAGAGGATTTTAAAGAGGAGACGAAAGTGCTGTTCTCCGCTCTGACCAACAGAGGGTACTGCAGGGCCTTCCTACGGAGAGCTTTTAAAACCTTCCTGCACACAAAACCTCTCACCACAGATTCCTTACTCCCAGTTATCACCACCTATTCTCCCTCAGCAGTAAAGTTAGTTAGGACACTCAAACACAACTTTCAAAATTTAATTTCCACAACTCAGCTGCTACAGGACCACAGACTCATAGCTGCATTTAGGAAGAATAAAAACCTGCAGGATACTCTGGTTAAGGCCAAGCTGGCAACACTTGTGAACTCTAGACCCATTGGGCACGGAGAATTTTTTAAGCACCAACCTTGGGTGTGCAATCCACACAACCACAATGTTTTTCCCACACACAGGCATGGCACAGCTCATTCCAAGAATTGTGTTTATTTAATCAGATGCAGACAGTGTAACATTCAGTATGTTGGTGAGACGGGGAACACCCTTTTGACCAGGTTCACACAACACAGATATAACATTGGGAGGAAGAAAGACACACACATCCCACTGGTCAAACATTTTATCGAGCATGGCTGGTCCCAGCTCACTGCACTGATCCTGCAGTGTAACCCCAGATGGTCCACAGCTCAGAGACGGCGTGAGGAGAGGCTCTGGATTCACCGTCTGGGTACTTTGATTCCAGGAGGCCTCAATGAGAAGTGAGGGCTAAGAGCTAGCTGGCAGCCGATGGCCTGTGCACTCAATGTCGCCACCTTCGGCGTCGCCATTTCAATTTTTTCTTCCCTAACCCTAACCCCTGTTTATTTACTGAAAAGACCGGACACGAACTTTTGAGGCCACAAGGAGGCGGAGCCGGCACATGTGTGAGTTTGGAAGGAAGGGAGAGGGAGAATTCATTTCCCCTTCGAACCTCTCACAGGCAACAGCTCCAACATAATTGTGATAGAGAGAGGAGAGAGTTGAGTGTGCTTTACCTGAAGAAGACCCTTTGTGGGTCGAAACGTTGTTTATTTTGCACACCTTTTGTTTATTGTAAATAGTTCTTGTGGTTTTTTGAAAATAAATATTTAATTTTAAAGAGACTCTCTCGTCTTTTTTTGGAGTTAGTTTTTTTTCAACATATTAATATGTATGGATGGACAGAGGTCAGCTACGGGAGACGCCGTCAGCGGGCCCGTGAACCTGCTTGGGACCGGGGTTACGGGAGGTCCAAGGGCTGGATGGACCGTGCACCCTCCTTCCCGTTTTGGAGGGAGACAGTCCCCTTCCCTAACTTCAATCGGATTTGAGCACTACAGTCGTTTAATTTGGAAAACTACAAAAATGGCCACCCACTACATGACGTCACTGGGGGACTCCCCACTCCACAGGAAGTGAGGAGGGTCAAGCTTCACAGAGAGTGTTGACTTCCTGTCCCGCTCTCAGACCGTGTTTTCACTCGTCTTTGGACAACAGAACTCAACGCACAGTAAGAATTTAATGCCTGAAGAAGGTCTTTTTAAAGACCGAAACGTTGCATTCTTGCGAGATTATTATATTATATATTATAATAAAAATATATAATAATAAAACCTTGCAAACGGACCATCACGACTCGCTTTTTTACTTTTTTTATTGTTTAGCTTAGTTTTGAAGTGCTAGCTAGCTGTCTTCCCGACACTGCCACACACTGAAAAACCTGCTGAACACCGCAAACATGACGCACCGAGGAGAGGAGGACTGGACGCGGGTCCACTACCGACGCGGACGGATGCAGCAGCGGGGCCGCTCGCCACCTTCACGGGTAAGAGAGAGCCCGTATTCCCGCCGCTACCACGAGCCGCGGCAGCCTCCCCGCTCCTACGCAGCGGCCGTCAGGGCCCCGCCAGCTACGCGGACCTACCGCCGCGAGCCCCCGTGCCGAGAGGACCATCGCGGACCACCAGTCCATCACCGCTGCGGACCTCCACCGGTCCGAACCAGGACCGACTTCACCAGACGCAGCAACAGGTACGAGGGGTTCAATAGAGCGACCCGAGGGCAACGCGGCACAGGCGACCCTCCGCCGTCTGACCCAGACTTTACCTTAAGAACCAGAGTGGTCTACAGACTGATCAAAGCTAAACACCACCTTAGCAATGTCATGGCACCAGAACCACCCAACTCCATCACTAAGATGACCCACAATCTGGCCACTGTTATCAAACCGGCGGCTCCAAACGCCACGACCCTGTCACTCATTGACGGTAACGC
>NC_060168.1:34764111-34764445 GCF_021292245.1 Micropterus dolomieu | reverse complement strand
ATACACAAACATTGTAATCCCAGAAGGCATTCAAGCAGTAAAAAATATATTCCAAAAATACCCAGACGCCAAAAGACCCGACAGAGAATTATTGCAACTTTTAGAGATCAATTTGACCAGAAACGACTTTGAATTCAATGGACAGGGAATGGGAAGCGGCTGCTTTAAATTCTTGCCGCAAAAGACCCCTCTATTACTACAGGTTTCTGGATGATATATGGGGGGTCTGGCCCTTCTCAAGAGAGGATTTCGACCAATTTGTTAATATTTTGAATAACCACAACCCTGCTATCAAGCTTAAATATTGCATCAGTGCCACTACGGTGGATTTTTT
>NC_060168.1:34763861-34764011 GCF_021292245.1 Micropterus dolomieu | reverse complement strand
ATTGTATTCTTGGATGGAGATACAGTTTGTGGTATGATAGATTGAATTCTTGGAAGTAGATACAGTAAGTGGTATGATAGATTGTGTTCTTGGAATCAGGTTATGTTTTTTTTATTAGAATTAGGATACAGTTTTTTGTATGACAGATTG
>NC_060168.1:34756544-34763761 GCF_021292245.1 Micropterus dolomieu | reverse complement strand
TTCGCTAGATGACCTTGCCAAGCCGGCCTCGCTAGACCGGTCACGGAACACTCCTTGCAAAGCTGGCTTTGCTAGATGAGCACAAGGATCATCACCTGATGATCGTGGCTATAACCCCCTTACCTACTTCCTTAACCAGCCTCTGGCGATGTACATTTTCAAAGTGTCAAAAACCCACTCCTTGCGAAGCCGGCTTCGCTAGATGACCTTGCCAAGCCGGCTTCGCTAGACCGGTCACGGCCCGCTCCTTGCCAAGCCGGCTTCGCTAGATGTCCTTGCCAAGCCGGCTTCGCTAGACCGGTCACGGCCCGCTCCTTGCCAAGCCGGCTTGGCTAGATGTCCTTGCCAAGCCGGCTTCGCTAGATGTCCTTGCCAAGCCGGCTTCGCTAGACCGGTCACGGCCCGCTCCTTGCCAAGCCGGCTTGGCTAGATGTCCTTGCCAAGCCGGCTTGGCTAGATGTCCTTGCCAAGCCGGCTTTACAAGGAAGCCCATTTTCACACTTTGAATCTAGCTGTTGGATTCCGTCCCAAACGCAGCACATACGCTGCGAGAGGGACAGCATCCAACAGCTCGTTTCAAAGTGTCAACTCGGCTGTCCTTGCGAAGCCGGCTTTACTAGACCGGTCACGGAACACTCCTTGAGATTCTCTTCTATTAAATTAGCTTCTCATATTCTCATGTTTCCACTTGCTGACCTGTTTAATATGTCCTTGTCTACTTCTGAGTTACCAACATTCTGGAAATATTCACGCATTACTCCACTCTACAAAGGTGGTGATTGTCTTGATCCTAATAATTACAGACCTATTGTCACGGGTTTGGGTTGGTGTTTTGTGTTTGTTTCTGTGTTCATTCCCTGCCCTTGTGTTTGCTCTTCTCTGTAGTATGTGTTACTTTGGTCATTTGTTTACTAGTCAGGTTTACTTAGGAGTTCATTAGTGTTTTCTAGTCTGTTTTACTGTCTCAATGTTGTATAGGGTTTTTGTCAGCTAGTTACTTTTGATGTCTGTATTACGTTTCATTTTGTGAGATTATTCCTTGAGTGTTTCAGTTAGCTTTACTTCCTGTTTTAGTTTCTAGTTAGTCTGCCCTAGTGTCTCTTGTCATGTTTTACTTCCTGTGCCTAACCTTGATTGTCTTAGTGGTTTCACCTGTGTGTAATTAGTTTCTCACTCACCTGTGTATTTGAGCAGTTGTCTGTCTTTCACTAGTTGCCAGTTCATTTTAGATGTTCCTTTGGATGTATTGTGGGGTTTCCAGTGTCTCCAGTGTTTGTCGTGCCCTTGTGCCCTTGTGCCCTTGTGGATTTTGTTACTTTTGTTGGACTTTGGATTTTTGTGTTTTTTGGGACTGCTCACACCTAACCACACCTCTAAGTTTCTGCAATGAACCTCACCAAATCTCCGTTTTTTGTCTCAGTGTCTGCATTTGGGTCCCAAATTCTGTTCACCAGCGTTCAGCGTTCAGCATTCAGGAGGCTGAACGTAACACCTATATTCTCAAATCTGTATTTGAGAAAATATTATTTAATCAGTTATCACAGTATATTGAGACCAATAATATCCTTTCACCATTTCAATCCGGTTTGAGACCTAATCATTCAACAACTACTGCTCTTTTAAAACCTACTAATGATGTGTTCTCAGCATCTGATACTGCTAATCTTACAGGGACTATTTTTGATTGATCTCAAAAAAACTCTTGATTTGGTGTATCACTATCTACTTTTAGATGAGCTGTAAGCAATTGGCTCATCCCAAAATGCTATTATGGTTTAGTTTGTATCTACATTATATAAATTTGGTATAGGTCTGATTTATTTGTTCAAAGAGGTGTACCCCAAGGTTCGTCGCTGGGTCCACTTCTTTTCTCTATTTTTATTAATGATCTGCCTTTAATCTGTTCTAATTCCTCTGTTGAACTATATGCAGATGATACTGTCATTTATATGTCTAAACCACATTTATTGCGAATCCAAACTGCTCTCCATTCGGATTTTAGTACCTTACAGAAATGGCTGTCATCTAATAAACTACTGCTCAATAAAACTAAATCTTACACTATGGTCTTTGGTACAAGACAGACTCTTAAAACAAAACTGAATAATCTATTGATAATGTGTAATGACGGTACTTCACTGCATGAGGTTGATAAAGTTAAATACTTGGGTTTATGGCTTGATTCTGAACTTGCATTTAAACCTCACGCTAATCACGAATACGGAGAGCCAAAACATTCACACACTAAATTTTCAGACCCAAAAACTAACCACATGGAACATTTGAGAGTTCCAAACGGTCCATCTCTGTAGCTCAGTGAGATAGTGTTCTGCTTTGCAGCCCACAGGTTGTGAGTTCGATCCTTATCAAAGGCACTGCAAATTTTGAGTCGCAATTTCCAAAGTGAAAAGATAAAAGCGCCCGGACAATAGGAATACTACGAAGGGTATTTGGTGGAGTGGTGAGATTGTTTGTGCCTATGGTGCAGTGTCTGCAGGTTCAAGTTCAAGTATCAGGTATCAGGTTCAAGTTGCTAGTATCTGGATTCCCTGATCCGACTTGGAGGGTTATGGTACAAGGAAGTAGAACTTCACTTGTAAATGTGATGGGATTTAAATCACCAGAGACTTCAGAAATGTCTCTGAAGAACCCACAAGAAGTTTAGTGTTTCTGGAGAATTCACTGAGGGACTTAAGGGGAAAGTCATTAGGTAGGTACATTTATTTGTCACAATATAACAGCTTATATAGTAAAATTGAGTTTGTAACTCCCTTCTGCTACGTAGCAGACAATATACATTAATACAGAATTAATTATAAAAATGGTAAACAAAAAATAAACTATCATCACTGGAGCAGTGCTGAGGACAAATTAAAGTTTAAGAGTCTGATAGTTTGGGAGGAAAGCTGCTCTGCAGTCTGATGGTGCAGCAGCAGAAACTGATATATCTCTTCCCTGAAGGCAGCAGGGTGAACAGGCTGTGGCTGGGTACTGTCCTTTAGTACCCTTTGGCCTCTGTGTAGGCACCTCACCGATATCACTGATGCTCAGGAGATGGGTACCAATGATCTTCTGAGCAGTTTGAATCACCCGCTGCAGAGCCCTCCGGTCCTGGGCCGTGCACATCCCATGCCAGTTTTTGATGTTTCCAGTCAGGATTCTTTCTATTGCTCCTTTGTAAAAGCTGACAAGCGTGGGAATTTGACCTTCCTAAGTTTCCTCAAGAAATCCAGTCGTTTCTGAGCTTTTTTCACCAGCGTGGAGATGTGACACGACCATGTCAGGTTCACTGTCATGCTGATTCCCGTGAACCTGAAACTTTTCACCTACTCCTCCTTAGCTTCACTGATGGAGACAGGAGTGTCTCCTTGGTTTTGCTGACGTTGAGCAGTAGATTGTTCTCTGAGCACCACTCTGCAAGATTATCAGTTTCCTCCCAATATGAAGTCTCATCGTTGTTTGAAATCCGACCGGTGGTGTCATCCGCAAACTTTAGAACAGAGTTCTCTCCATGTCGGGGGATGCAGTCATGGGTGCAAGGGCGTCACCTTGAGTTGAAAAGTGGTGGGGACATTTATGCGCTCATATTAGGTGTGTGAACAAAAATCATGTGGCCGGTAACAATTTCAGAACATAACAATATCAAATATAATAATTATAATACAGTAGCTTGTTTGTTTTTTTGTTTTTTTTAATCCTAAATTACTATGTTTGGACAAGGCAGATCTGTTTCTTCTATATTTACATTGCATTTCATGTTTTCCTTTTGTGCAAGTCAACCTTTCTCATAGATATTTTATTTCTCATTTAACATTCCTGTTGCAAGCTAATTTTTATAAAACTCTTAGCAAATGCTTTCAAACAGTGGTGGGGACAAAATCAGCCATTTCCAAAAGTGGTGGGGACATGTCACACAGCCCTGGGGGGCTCCGGTGTTGACATTAGTGCATGTTTAATTACATTCTTAAAGGACACGGGATTAGCAGAAATCATAATTTTATTTTTGGTTTTGTTATTGATTTGTTTGGTTCTCTTTACTTTTGTGTTTTTAAATCTCGGCCCACACTCCAGTACAGTAGGGGGCGGTAATGCACCACTTAAGTTGTATGCCAACCGTCGTTTCACAACGAAGAAGAAGCAGAACCTCTGCCAGTCGTTGCTGCACGGACTCATATTCAGCTCGGACAGCATTACAATCGGCTTCTGTTTGATTATTTTCCAGCGTTAAAATCATCGTAAAAATATCTCGCCGCTTGGTTTCTTTGCGGTTTTAAATTGTTATTTTTCGGTGGACTGAAACGTTAACGGACGCTCGGTGAGAGTCGGGCGTCGTTAACGGAAAAGGCCGAACACGGTGAATCGCTAACATGCTACGTGTACAGTAACGGTTAGTTAGCTTGCCCGAGGGAGGCAGTTGGTTATAACAGACATGGATCCAGAGCGAACCGGTTCGAGACGTGGATTTTTAACTTTTTAATGTTTACTGAGTAAATGTACAAGCTGTGAAGTTGAGCCGTGGTCGAAGAGTTCGCCTGCGGGACTGGCGGGTGTCTGAGAAAGGATGGAGGAGTGAAGAACAACACGGCTGCTCCTGGCGTTGGTAGTTTGAGAAGTTCTGTTGTTTGTTTTATTTACTAAGCCGGACTGAAACGAGGCAGCTGAGAGGCTGTAAAGATGATGTACTCATCCAGAAGAAAGCCCGTCCTCTACTTCAAAGAGGAGAGGAGGTAAGATTGGTGTTAGTTTTCTTTCTGTTGATTTTAAAGTGATGTTAATGGCAGCCATAACTTAGCTGCTGCTGTCACCAACACTTTGTTCCTGTTAAAAACCCAAGTGTTAAAGTGACGTGTGAAACTAACAGTAACGCTCTTTCTTGGCCCTTCAAGAAATGAGATCTCTCAAGTTCCCCATCCGGAGGAGAAGTGAGTACTGCAGTTTGGTGCTTCAACCAGTGGTTCCCAAACTGTGGTCCAGGGACATTGAAAGGCCGGCTGAAGTCATTCCTGCCAGGTCTTTTAATTTAAGTTTATTCCAAATTCAAATGGAGATTAAAGTTTCCCAAGGACCCAAATCTGCCAGGCTAAATGCAAAATGACTAGCGGTGGGAATCGCAGGGTACCTCACCAGGGCTCAATGTTACACTTTTTTGCAACAGGTCCCACCAGGCCAGTGGGTTTGACACTTACTGGCCCGAAGACAATTTTTACTAGCCTTCCTTCCAAAAGTTATAACAAAACCAAATACTTATAAGTTATGTTATACTGTTAACATGTTTAATCACGTTTAATCGGTTATTAAATATATCTTGGATATAAAAAAACTAAAATGTAATCACAGTTAAAGTTATAAAAAATAAAAACAGAACAATTTACTTTAAAAATAAAACATACTAATGGAATCAAACATGACATGCTCTCTCACCTGCTGACAGCCATTCCATTAAAAAAAATGTACAGAGAGCAGCGGATAAAAGTCACTTCTATCCTGATTGGTCGCCATGGTAGCGACCTGTCAATAACAAGGTAGCCCCGCCCTAAAGCATATACGCTGCATTATTGCCTATTTCCCCTCTAAATGGGACCATAATTTACTAAATGAACATCATGCTGTGTTGAAGAAGACTTGAAACTAGCGACTGAGACCATAAACTCATCAGGAAAGTGTTTACTGAGGGAATCAATCAGCTGACAAGTAGAAACATTTTCTCAGATGTCTATACAATCAGGTTTAAAGCCCCCCTCCAGTCTATTTTGACATTTCTATGATATTTCATATTTTTCTGAATCATTTCCTTACAATGTTGATTACCCACATAGTTCACCAAATATATTTTGACAAATAGCTTAATTTTGTGCTCAAAGTTGCTTAGTTGTTAAAATGGGGTTGTGACGTATGACAATAGTCATTCCATACGTCATTCTCCAAGCTTGCGCAGGCGCACTGTCGTTAAAACACTGTCACGCCTCGTTAAGTCAGAGCATCAAACCGATAAACATTATTGTGAGCTAGCTAACCAATTTATCATGTCATTTACTTAGAACTTACGGTAGGTATGTCTCTCTGTGTCTGATGGCCGTTTTGTCTTTCTAGTTTAGTTAGCTAAGTTAACTAAGTTGTAGTTAGCCAGGTGTAGTTAGCTAACATAGTTATTGCAGAAAGTAGGCTAACAGAGGGTCTTCATTTTATTTTTTAATTTCCTCCTCTTGGTTTAGTGTGCTGTTGATTTTCATTATGGCATTTGTGTGTGCGGTGGACAGATGACAGAAAACGCATCACACTTTCACTTGCCACCATCTTATATACAGTCTGCAACATGCATTTTACTGACGGCCGTTTTACCAATGCAGCGGCGGAGGCAACGGTATCAGAAGTCAGTTCAACAGAGTAATAGACCCCCCCCCACCCCCGCGTTAAAGTAAGCGCACCAGAAAACGTAGTGGGAGTTATCATGTGCAGTGCGTGGCAGGACCATCGACTGTATGATTGATAACAGCTGATACGCGCACATTAGTTTCTATCATGGGTAAGTAATAGCTACTACTGCCAGACAGTGAAGTGTACTAAACTTTACAGTGTAGTGATGTTAACACAGCATATCGTTAGTGAACACTCCAGCCGCTCAGTTGTCATGGTAATGTATTATGTCCGACTATTAACCACACCGCCTTTCTCTGTCTTAGAACGTTCACCAAAAACAGCAGTTAAAACTGGCGGGAGGGGGCTTTAAGTGCCGTCTGCATGGTTTCACTTTCAGACCGCTTGATTGAGATTAGAGAAATAACATTTGACAGCCACTTGTAACTACAAATTACAGGTCATCCAGGTTTTAACATCCTGAAGGCACATTTGAAGTTTAGCTAACTGATGAGTTTCATCTGGCTTGATCGATAGATATAACTGAGTATCATCTGCATAACAATGAAAGCTTATGGAATATTTCCTGATAATATTGCCTAAAGGAAGCATATATAAAGTGAACAGGATTGGTCCGAGGACAGATCCTTGAGGAACTCCATGACTAACTTTGGCGTGCATTGAGGACTCATCGTTAACATGTACAAACTGAAATCGATCTGATAAATAGGACTTAAACCAGCTTAGAGCGGTTCCTTTAATGCCAATGAAATGTTCCAGTCTCTGCAATAGGATCTGATGGTCAATGGTATCAAATGCAGCACTAAGATCTAATAAAACCAGTACAGAGACAAGTCCTTTGT